>NW_015506494.1:72794-92430 GCF_001515645.1 Sinocyclocheilus grahami | reverse complement strand
TTTCTTGTAATTCTGAGTTTACATCTCACAATTCTGAATTTTTTCTTGCAATTCAGATTTCTTTTCTTATAATTATGAGTTTACATTTTAGAATTGTTTTTCTCTGCAATGGATTTAAAAAATAATTTTTTCTCATAATTAAGTCTGAGTTTATATCTTGCAATTCTGACTTTTCTTGTAATTCAGAAAATTTTCTTGTAATTCTGAGTTTACATCTCACAATTCTGAATTTTTTTTCTTGCAATTCTGATTTTTTTTCTGAGAATTGAGTTTATATTTTGCAATTCTGATTTTTTTTCTTGCAATTCTGACTTTTTTTTTTATAATTAAGTCTGAGTTTACATCTCACAATTCCAACTTTTCTCGTAATTCTGAAATTTTTCTCGTAATTCTGAGTTTGCCTCTCACAATTCTGACTTTTTTCTCTCAATTCTCTGTTTATATCTTGCCATTCTGACTTTTCTCGCAATTTTGACTGTTTTCTTGCAGTTCTGAGTTTACGTCTCACAAATTCTGAATTTTTTTCTCACATTTTTTTATTTTATAGCTCAAAATTTTGTCTCACAATTCTGAGTGAAACATTCTGTGGCAGACACAGGCTTCCATATACAACCAGAGCACACGGTGTACTGTATCCCACAATGCCGTTTCCAGTGTGTCATCAAGCATGATTTCAAACATGATTTTAATAGAATCGCAGGATGTGTTCAGGAATGCTGAGCGCTTCACTAACACAGTCTGCTGGGCAGTTTTATTATGGTTCAGCGGTTTCATAGGCTCTGATGTTATGCTTCGCTATTTTTAGATCATAGAAACAGGAAGTTCTGTATGTTATGTTTGTGTAGGTAAAGTTAGCTTTTCGACTTTTAATGAGACCAAGAGTGATGATACTCAGATACGCCTGCCTCACTGTCCCCACAGAACAACACACACACAGAACAACACACACACACACACACACACACACGGTTTCCCAACGGACACAAACAGTATGTCTGTAATGAGATGTGCTTATGGCACACACACACCCCATGAGGACAGGCTGTGTGTTTGGAGCGTAAAGGCATGTTCACACACAACAAACCCAATCATTTGGAAATATTTTTCCTATAGAATGATGTTGATGGGTATGCTTTATGTGTTATCATGACAGAACATTGTGATATTCACTGTTATAATTTTAACAATATTTCGAATTAGCTTTTCCTTTTATACTTTCATTTAAATATTTTAATTTTTTTTTATTTTATGTGCTTTTGTCATTACACTCTAAAAAATGCTGGGTTAAATATAACCCAATTAAATAAAATTAAAACCATACATTTTTTTTTAAGTTTAATCCATCTAGTTGCCATGACAATGTTTCTCATTTTCATTTATAGTTAATACTGAAATAACTACTGTCAAACTAAATAAATTAAAATGAATAAATATATAAATTAATAAACCTATATAGGCATATTAAAAAAAATATATATATACTATATTAATGATAAAATTGATTTAATAAAAAATGGCTAAAACTAAAATTTAAGTAATAAACAGAAAATGTAGCTAAAAATGAAATGTTAACAAAAACTATAATATAACAGATATACTAAAATAACACGAATGAGAACTGCCACCGCAACAAAAATAATATACAAACAAAATCTCAAGTATAAACTGTATATGCACATGTGTAAACTGTATAAAAATACTCACAATGTTTTTTTAAATGTCTGGTTATGTTTATCATTTCTGTCCTCACAGCTATGGGAAAATTGTGTCTACTAAGGCCATCATGGACAAGAACACAAACCAGTGCAAAGGTAAACACCTGTTTTATGGTTTTATGATGTAATGATAAACCACTTACGTGGCAATTGAACTAGGAATGAGCTTCATCTAGATGTTTTCTGCTCGTTTTAGTTTGAATATATTTCGTGTTTGAGCTTCAGAGACAGTGACTGAAGAGCTGAAGTCTGTAAAACACATGCTGTGAGAGATGTTCATCATCGTCTGTAGCTCTCACTTATGTGTAGATGTTTATGATTGATCATCTGTCACTTTTGTTATTGAAGGGATGTTTTATCGGTTTCTTCAGCATCTCGCAGCGTGAATTTTGAGATTGTATGATGTTGTGCTCTTGCTTGAATATGTCCTGTGTGAATCAGGGTTATTATAGTTAATTAAATCCTTTAAAAAGTTGTACATAAAATATAATTTAACTGAATATAAAATATAATTAATTTAATAACAACACATGAAATAATTGTTTTTTTTTACTTTTTCATTTCAGCTACTTGCCAGGGCAAAATGTCTCATTTTCATTTAGTAAAGTAAAATAAAAATGACAAATAACTAAATTTAGAACAAACTAAATTTATGTGTACTGGTTCATTACTCCTGAATATATCATCTTTAATGTATTATTATTATTTATTTTTTTGCTTTTTATCATCAGAGTTTGTGAAACCTTCATTATAAGTGTTTTGGAAACAATCTTCACTCAGAAATTGCTAGTCAATTTCACAAATAAAGAATATAAAGAAATGACAAGCAGCACACTGCATTAAACATGGGATTCTGAAGTATAAAAGACTAAAATTGTATTTTCATGTACAACATACTCTAATAAACTTTAGTAGGTTTTATTTTCAACTTTATTATAAAATAGCATGCAGTATAGTATGATAAACATTTAAATTGCAAACTGTAGATGTCGACACATGAACTTTTTAAGTAAGCAAGTGGCTCTTATTTATTGTGGAGCAAATAAATACACTTTAGCAGGTTTATTCTGTATTGAGTGAAAAAATCTGCATTTTTGGCAATAAAAAAATGTTGAATATAACCTTGTAGTGCATTGCAGTGATAAATACAGTATATAGTGTGCTCTAATTTTATTCTGCACATTTTGGCAAATTTTGTCTGTGCATACAGAAAATTAGCATATTGTGCACATTATACATACTGCATACTTTAGAACTAGTATGCATGCTGATAATATGCGTGACATGCATCACAGTTCCAACTAACCCGAGTTTCACATTCCTGTTTCATTAACTAGCCGTTCTACAACTCTTTTGCTCAAATGTTTCACTCTTAAAACATTCCGCTTGTATGATTTTTTTTTTCCTAATGTGTCCGTGAGTTCAACTGAAGAGGGTCATCTAACCTATTTTCTCTTTAATTAAACCTTCATCTCTCCTGGATAACGCGCTGCCGCTGACGGGCTTTAATCCAAAGCGTGTGTGTGTGTGTGTGTGTTGTACCTGTTTTTCTATTCTGGTGGGGACTTAAACCTGAATACACACAGACTCATGGGGACTCGTGTCATGATGGGGACCTAAATTGAGGTCCCCACGGGTAAACAAGCTAATAAATCACACAGAATGAAGTTTTTTGAAAATCTAAAAATGCAGAAAGTCTCCTGTGAGGGGTAGGTTTAGGGGTAGGGTTGGTGTAGGGCAATAGAATATACGGTCTGTACAGTATAAAAACCATTACGCCTATGGAGAGTCCCCACAAGGATAGCTGACCAGACATGAGTGTGTGTGTGTGCGTGTGTGTGTACTCATTTAATCTGCCATGAAATGTTAATTAACACTGGTGTGACCCTTATCTGCTGATACAGCCCTGAGAATGAAGGTGTGATGGAAAATAAAAGGCGAGTGAGGGATTGTGGGTAAGAGCAGTCGCTCATAAATATCTCATAACTCATTAATCAGGTTTGCGGTTTCCTCTTGCCTCGCGCACTGACGGGCGAGGTCAGGACAAATGGGGAAGGCTAAAGAGGAAAGTGAAGTCGAAGGGTTGTTGCCATGGAGACCAAGGGTTTAATGCAAGATTATTCCTGAGGGCCTTCAGGTGTTTCTCGAACACTGGTGGTGTGATAATGAAAAACACATTTAGTTTATCTAATTTTCTTTTCCTATCTTCGAAAAGTGCAGTGGAATGGATTCTGATGGGTCTTGGTCTTCCTGAAAGATTGACTGCATTTAGACATAATCCGCTCATGGATCAGGAGCCGGATTCTCCGAAATCATCTTATAGATACAACAGGCAAAACCATTATTTTTCATGCACTACACTCTTAAAAATAAAGGTTCTTTATTGGCATCAATGATTCTATGAAGAACCTTGAACATCCATGGAACCTTTCAAATGCAGAAAAGGTTCTTTATAGTCGAAAAAGGTTCTTTAGATTTTTAAAATGTTCTTTAATAAGCTTCTTTTAGGAACTGTTCACTAAAAGTTTCTTTGGGGAACCAAAAAGGGTTCTTCTATGGCATCTTTATTTTTAAAGGGGTCATAGAATGCTACATGCACTTTTACAAGTAGTTTGAACTGAAATGTGTGTTGGCAGTGTGTGTACACAACCACCCTATAATGATAAAAATCCACCCAGTGTTTTTTGTTTAATCTGGTTAAATGTTTTCCCCTTTCTCAAATCGAGCCGATCTCGGATACCTGTCAGTGTGACGTCACACAGACAGGCCCCTCCCACGATAGTTTGATTGACAGTAGTGTTTCAGCACAGACTGGACTGGTGTCTTACTTTAGCTCCGTCCTGAGTGACTGTCATCAGTCTGCCATTGTTTCACCACCGGAGCAGATGTAGACAAGAATGACTCCTGAGCGATTGAGGTGTTCTGTTGTTGAATGTAATTATGAACATAGCAGTCTTCATTTACTCCGGACATCTGAGCACTGAAGATGCAGAGGATTACATTTGTTTCTGAAGAGAATGCTCCCCGATCTTCCTAAATGCATCTATGTTTGCACGAATCATTCGTGATCCAGCTTCACCTACAGAAGTGAGTATAATGTTTTGTAATGAATCTTTGCAAATCGCCTTTCCTAATAATGTGCTAGTTAGCAAGTTTCAAGATGAATGCGGCTAAAGTAAACAGTCTCTCTGAGAGCGGCTCTGAAGAGAGGGGCGGGGCCAGCAGAGCTCATTAACATTTAAAGGAAAATGACAAAAACGGCTTGATCTGAAAAGAGCTGTTTTTGACAGGGTAAAAAAGGTGTATTTATACACTACCATTGAGAACTTTTAACCAAACTATGTTACAGTCTTTTCATTAAGACCCTAAAGAATCATATCAACTTGAGGAAAATGGGCATCTGATGACCCCTTTAAGAGTGTAGTCAGTTTTTTTTCGGTTTTAGTCTATTTGGCTTTTCATGACATGCTGTTTCAGACTAGATGAAAGAAATTTTGGCAAAAATTTAAGTGTGGTTTTGGATCTATTTGCGTTTATAGATTTAAATGTCAATTTTCATCTTCAAACGTTTTATTTTGTTTTGTTTTTTCTCAATTCAGCAGCACATTCACAAACTTAGTTTTATTCCTACCTAGAGATTTGTTCATATATAATTCACACTGATTTTATTATTGCACTTTATCTATTTGCATCTATAGATTTCAAATACAATATATATCTTTAAAAACTTTTTGCTCAAAATGAGTTTGTTTCTCCACTTCAGCAGCTCTTACACCAAAACTTAGTTGTATTCCTCCTATCTATATTCTGAAGGTTTTTACTGTAGGGTTCCTCTTCAGGAACTCGAGCTGCGTCGAAATGCTACGGGAACGCCTCCAGCGTGACCACGCTCTGAATCACATGTGTAATCAGTCCAATGGATGGGCGAGACGTCACAGGCTGGGTGACGTAGCGACCAGGAAGTATAAAAGCCCGTGCGGTGAAACCGGCGTCAGCTTTCTGTCATTCAGCAAGCGCTCTGTGTGTGTCAGTCTTATTTGGTGTTATCTGTCCATTAACATTCTTTATTTTACCAATACGAGTGTAGACAAACATACAGCGAGAGCTGGCAATATATTAGGCTGTGTGCTCTTCCCTGCCCGCGCTACATTTCGGGTGGAGATACACACAGTTTGTGTGCTGTCTGCTAAAAGTGGGAGCAAAACACGCAGAGTCAGCTGACTGCCCGTATTGAGAAAGTTTGTCACTGCGTATGCTTGCTCTCCGAGGGCTCTCTTTGAGAAGGGAGTCTTCACCGCGTTTCTCGCGGCGCCGGCCCCGCTTTCGCAGAGGCGGAGCAGCGGCTGTGCTCGTGGGGTTCGCATATGGATCCAGTGGTGGGAATGTAGACGGGCGAGTCCCTATCTTCTTCCTTAACCACCAGATCCAGCGCCCGCTCTCGGGGTTCGGAAGGTTCTTTCCCCCCGGTGAGTGGGCTCGATGCTCCACCTGTCTTCCTCCGAGGAGGTTGATGAGGGTGTCGATGAGATCGCCAGTTGCACAAACATCATTACACAAGCATATTATGCCTAATATTATAATGAGCAGCTTTACTGTGGAGTGGAGCTGTTGTACAGTCGCACAAGCATTGTCAATACGATTATAAAAAGAAAAGACTCGCGCAGTCAGCTCTCGGGAATAAGGGGCTGATTGTGCTTCTCCCCGCTGAAAGCTCCTCTCCCGCCGGGCACGCTCCAAGGAGTGTGTCCGTGCTTGCGTGCTCGCGGTTCGGTCGCGCTATTGCCGAGGCAGAGCGGCGGTTCAGATCGCAGGGATCGCACGTGAATCTAGCGGATGGGTTGGAGACGGCTCGCCCTTTCTCCGCCTGCACTCCCTAGATCCAGTGCTCTCTCTCGAGGCTCGGAAGCCCGCGCTGCGGTTTCTTCCCCCTCTGAGCGATAGCTAGCTGCTGCAGCTATTTTTCTTTGATAGAGATTGATATTGTTTGTGTGACCAAGTGGCTCGCGCGCTGCCGAGGCAACGCGTGTATTACATCATTTTCAGTTTTTGATGTGAATCTTATCACACCAGACCGTGTTTACTTGTTTGGTTGTTTGGCTGCATTTAATTCTGAAGAATAAAATGAAGTATTTATCTGACTATGAGAAGTTAGATATACAGGGGCTCTTGGGATAAACATTTCTTGAGTGAGAGCACGTGTTTACCTCTCTGAGGAGGTTGAGGCGGTCAGCAGGGGCTGCTGGGCTTGAGCAGTCCCAACCTACCGTGTTCCAGCTCCTCATTCTGGGGGCGTCACTTCTCGTACTCAGCAGACTCAGGACCGTCATTCTCGCTGGATAGTCTCCGTCTGAAACATCCTGACGCCAAAGGCCTATAGGACTTCTGAGAGCCAGCTCCCTCTGGGGAAGAGCGGTGTACACCGCATTACACGGTGCCCGTCTCTCCTCAGTGCCCTCAGGAGATCAGTCTGCCAAACATGCCAGTGTTCCAGGGCGCAGCGGTCTCCGGCGAGCGCTTCTCTCAGTTACCACCCTAGTACTCTGTTGAGGAAGGAGGCCATCGAGGTGGTCCCTCCTCACGTAGCAGAGTCCGGGTTCTACAGTCAGTACTTCACCGTTCCGAGGAAGGATGGAGGGTGGTGTCCTATTTTAGATCTGTGTAATTTGAACTGCTCAGTCAGGCGACTGAAGTTCAGCACGCTTGCACTCAAACAAGTCGTGTCTCAGATCAAGTCAGAGGACTGGTTTGGCACAATCGATCTAAAAGGGGCACATGTCTCCATCCTTCCTCATCACAGGAAGTTCCTGAGGTTTGCTTTTGGGGGCAAAAGCTTACCAACACCGAGTTCTTCCTTTGGCCTTGCACTCTCACCCCACACTTTCACGACTCAACCACATAGACGATTGGTTGATATTAGCTCAATCAGAGTGGATGGCAGTTCGACATCGAGATGTCGTTCTCGCTCAAACGGAAAAGCTGGGGTTAAGACTTAATGCTAAGGAAAGTGTACTTTCTCCAGTACAGAGAACAACTTATCTGGGCGTGGTGTGGGATTCGACCACGATGTAGGCACGTATGTCTCCTGCTAGGATCGAGTCAATCCTTGTCGCGAGAGTGAGAGAAGGCCGGTCACTCACTGTAAAGCAGTTCCAGACTGCTGGGTCTGATGGCAGCCACGTCCAACGTGGTTACTTTTGGCCTGCTGTACATGACACCCCTACAGTGGTGGCTTAGGACCAAGGGGTTCTCCCTGAGGGGAAACCCGCTTTGCATGCTCAAGGTCACGCAGCGGTGCCTACGTGCCTTAGACATGTGAAGGAAACCTTGGTTCTTATGTCAAGGCCTGGTGCTGGGAGCTCCTGGTCGCCGCATATGCTAGTGACAGATGCATCTTTCACCGGTTGGGAGCGGTCATGTGTGGCCGCTCGGTCCGCGGCCTGTGGAGCAGCCGCCATCTCACGTGGCGCAGAAGTTGACTGGAGATGCTGGCCGTGTTTCTAGGTTTGAAACACTTCCTCCCAGGCCTACGAGATTGCTATGTGTGGGTGCGCACCAACAACACAGCAGTGGTCTTTTATATATGTGGGGGCAGACATCCTGTCGAGGCAGGGGCCAAGGCCCGGGGAATAGATGCCTCACCCCGAGGGGTGAAGCAGACTTGGAGAGTCTTTGGCCAGGCTCAGGTGGACTTGTTTGCGACTCAGATGATATCGCACGGTCCCCTCTGGTTCTCTCTCTGACTCATCCAGCTCCACTGGGGCTGGATGCCATGGTACAGACGTGGCCGAGGCTTCGTCTGTACACCTTTCCCCTGATTGTTCTGCTCCCGGGAGTTCTGGAGAGAGTGCGCTGGAACAAGGTCAGTCGACTGCCAGTAGCCCTGTTCTGGCCGGGCCGAGTATGGTTCTCGGACCTGATTCCTCTCCTCGACGGCACTCCATGGGAGATTCCCGTCAGGAGAGATCTCCTCTCACAGGCGGAGGGCGCGCCCCCGCCCGGAGCTGTGGAAGCTGTCGGAGTGGCCTCTGAGGAGGCACAACTCATAGCTTCTGGTCTCTTAACCGAGGTTGTTGAGACCATCCTCCATCCAGAGCTCCCTCTATGAGGGAACTGTACTACTTGGTGTGGAGACCGCCAGCTCGACCCAGCTAACTGCCCGTTTGGTACAGTTCTGGAGTTCCTGCAGGCCTGTTTATCCACAGGGTTGACTTGCACCACCCTAGAGGGAAGACACCCTCTTCTTACACGTTTCCTCCGCGGTACACTGAGGCCGAGGCCGAGGCCTCCGGCCAGAGAAGCTTATGCTAAGTGGTGGATCAGGATGCTATTCCATAGCCTTAAGCCCTCTGATCTCCCCTCTCCTTCGGGGGTCATGGCTCACTCCTCAAGAAGTTGGCCTTCGGGCGGCCCCCACCTACTTTAGCCATTCCTGGCTCCCTTTTCTCTCGCCTTAGTTGTGCTCTTCCACACTAGGCAGGGATTTGCAAGTCTGGCGGCGTAGGCATTCTCGTTCCCGTAGCGTTTCGATGCAGCTCGAGTTCCTGAAGGGGAATGTCTCCAGGTTACGTATGTAACCATGGTTCCCCGAAGGGAACGAGACGCTGCGTTTCAGGGCCATACTTTCGGCATCCCTGCCAGCGCTTGCTTCACTCCTGAAGCTGATGCCGGTTTCACCGCACGTGCTTTTATACTTCCTGGTCGCTACGTCACCCCGCCCGTGACGTCTCGCCCATCCATTGGACTGATTACACATGTGATTCAGAGCGTGGTCACGCTGGAGGCGTTCCCGTAGCGTTTCGACGCAGCGTCTCATTCTCTTCGGGAAACCATGGTTACATACGTAACCTGGAGACGTTTTGTCTATATATCATTTGCTTGATTTTAAACAACCTTTTATTCCTAAAAACATGGTAAAAATTTTTTTTTTTTTCCAAAATTCTCTGGTTGTTGACAGTATTTTCTGATTTATGGAGTGATAAAAAGAGAAATACAAAATCCCCACTCTAGTATGTCAACAAAAACAAACAAAATCTGAACCTGGCTTTATCAAAAGTTGGGAATTAGTTTCTGGAAATGTATGCAAGTATGCAATTAGTTCATTCAAAAAAATTTCCTCAATACATTTCTTCAAAAAAATCATAAAAGTTCTCAAATACTTGGATATTTTTTTCTTCAGGACAAAAAAGGACAGGTTTTGGCATCGTCTGTTTTTGAAGATTTGCTGATCAGATCAATGAAAATCACATCAAAGTCTGTGCAGATTGCAGTAATAATCATAATAAAATCGCACTAAGTTTTAGTTGTGACCTGGTTTAGCTTTTGACGTCATGCTTTTTTAACGTGCTGTGCATTATAAACGAGTTATTTCTAAAGAGCCTGTTGAAAATGTTACAAAATGTTGAATACAGCAAAAACTTGTCATGCATAATCATAACTGATCAATGTTTATGATAATTGGAGTCACTTCAGATTTGTGCACATTTGTAGTTAGTGTTACGTTTTAATGCTTAATGTATAAAACATCCCAAAAAATCATCTTAACTTTGTGGATTTAAAACAAGTTGGATGTTATACTACTTTGATATTTGTGTAATTTTTTTTTTTTTAAGATTATATTGTATTATTTGATAGCAGTTACGAATGTTTTGTGACTTTGGTGAATGCATTATTATTTTTTTTAATCAGTGAACTGTGATTGGTCGCTTTTCAAATGTTTGTTTTTGTTCTTGGTTAAATAAGTGGACTAGGTCTGATAACGCTGGTGATGTGACGCCACATGAATGTTGTGCCGTGTCTGTAGGTTATGGTTTCGTGGACTTTGACTGTCCAGCAGCAGCGCAGAAGGCCGTTTCGTCTCTGAAGGCCACCGGTGTGCAGGCGCAGATGGCAAAGGTAAGACATCTTCATTCCTTCATCATCCTCACAGCTGTTTAAACTGCATATGACCCAATCGAGTTCAGAATATTTCAAGTTTGAGTCACTGATGAGTCTTCTCCTTCAGAGCACGTGAATGTCTTTCATTATGTAAGAGATACATGAAGAAGTCTCTTCTGCTCACCAAGGCTGCATTTATTTGTTTAAAAATGCAGTAAAAATAATGAAATATTACAATTTCAAATAGCTGTTTTCAATGTGAATATGTGTTAAAATATAATGTATTTCTGTGTCCGAAGCTGAATTTTCAGCATCATTACTCCAGTCTTCAGTGTCACATGATCTTCACAAATCATTCTAATATGCTGATTTAAGAAACATTGTGTGTGTGTGTGTGTGTGTGTGTGTGTGTGTGTATATATATAAAATATTTAAAAAAAAATTAATTAAATATGTTTTTATATTTAATTTTATTTCCGTTTATGCTTATTTCATGTAGCAAATTTGTTATGGTTTTATTTTTTTGGTTGTTGAACATTAGTATTTTTTTTCTACTGGCTCCCACAATGAAACCCATTAGATTAGTCCTCTACAGCTTAAGTCACGGTTGTTCAATATTCATGTGAAGTGCCTCCTATCTTTCCTCTTGAGCATAATAAACACTGCTCTTCCTCTCTCTCTGTCTCTCGTTAGTGTTTGACAGGTGAGGCGGGTGTTAATTAGTTTGTCTCAGAGATTCCTGACACACAGAACGAATCAGAGGAGCTGAGCTGTGGTCTCTTCACATGCAGAGCTTTAGTTTGTGATGGATGTGGCGCTCATGTAAACCATGCTTTAATACGCTCTGAATCTGCCGTATGTAAACACAGTCTGATGATTCTGAGAGTCAGAGGGTGTTTCTGTCTCGTATTTGGCCTCAAACTGTGCTCGAGCTGTAATTAGACCAGCGAGGCAGGGGAACCGTCCCATA
The DNA here is from genome assembly GCF_001515645.1 of Sinocyclocheilus grahami. Taxonomy (NCBI): domain Eukaryota; kingdom Metazoa; phylum Chordata; class Actinopteri; order Cypriniformes; family Cyprinidae; genus Sinocyclocheilus; species Sinocyclocheilus grahami. The sequence goes on along the minus strand of NW_015506494.1, from coordinate 80,871 downwards.
ATGCATCTGTCTCCTCTGGTACCCACAACTCCCTCTGTTTGCCCTTCAGAACTTCCATCTGTTCCTGAGCCGGATCGCATCAGGGGACAAGAAAACTGGTTGGGAATTGGAGAAAGTTATTAACTTTGAAGAAAGTTTTTTTTTTCTTTAGAAAAATGCACACTGATAAGTCTAGGACTTATTTTTCCCCAAAAATTCCTTTTTTTTTTTTTTTCAAATTCTGTTTTTTTACGTTTAAATTTTTCTGCATTCCATTTTAGTTTTTCTAGACTTTGCTTTAGTAGTAAAAATGTTTTAACTATATAAAACTTACGCAATTTTTAAAAGTTGAATAAAAATGTCATTTTAGGGCCCTATGAAATACATTTTATTTTATCCCAAATTCCATTTCATATTTTTCCAAGTTCTGTTTTTTTTTCCTATATAAATTTTTCTGGAATCTTTTTTTTATTTATTTATTTTTTACATTTTTCTGAACTCTATTTTAATAGTTTAATGAAAACATGAACTCAATTTAACAACAATTTATTTACATGTTTAATAAAAATGACATTTTTAGGGCCCTATGAAATACATTTGATTATTTTCTCAAATTCCAATTTATTTTAATATTATTATTATTTATTTATTTATTTTACCTAATTGTTTTGTTTTAATTTTTTCTGGATTCCATTTGAATGGTTAAATGAAACTTTATTAATCAAAAAGCATGATTGAGCAATCAGAGTCATAAAAAAAACTTTATTTATTACAATAATATATATTTTTTTTTTCAGAAATTGTTGTATATTCAAATGAAGGCATTAAACGTTATTGATTGATTGAATCTTTTAATCAAATGAACATTTCTGTACAAATGTACTGTTATTAGAAATTTTTTTAGAACAAAGTTTAAATAATTATTTTATTATTAGTAGTAGTTAGACTGGTATTACATTTTACTGTACAATAGTAATATATTTCTGTCACAATTTCTTCAATGACAACTGAAATTTTGATAGGGCCTGCTAAATCATTCCCAGTTAGACCAACATGCATTATACATATCAATAGAGTCCTGATTTCATATGGTCTTTTTCTGCACTATTTCTCAGGTGTGATTCAGTCAGTTCACTAATCATATGATAATGAGATGCTAATCAAATGTAAATTTCCTCGATCACCTGGAATGGCATGATGATCCGGCGTTCATTAGGCCTGAAGCTGTGCTGTTTTTCATAGGAATAGAGATTTGTGTTTATTCCCATGATGCTCTGTGTGAATTATGTAACACACTGTAAACAATCAGCAAGTAGCGTGAGCTTCTAAACCATAACTATCCTGGAGTACTTTGCATTGATTGTAAAGCTGAGACAGTTATTTTTCCTCATACAAGTAATTAGTGAGTCTCAGTAGTTAAGACTCTGCTAGACAGTAAAAATATAGTGTAGATGAGTATAAATGTGTCTAATGCTTCATCTGCATTCCTCTCTAATTAACTGCTGCCGCCTGACTCCAATTAGTGTAATTACAGCAGCAAGGGCTTCTGGGTAACTGAGAGACTATTCTGAGACATTGAAAGATGTAGAGGTTTCTAAAGGTGCGGTTTACAGGAGAGTTTCTTCATGAGAAGAACACGGAGAGTTTAACAGAGAGAGTACTAGAGGAAATGAAACGAGGAGAGATGAGATTGAGCGTTTAAACTCACATTAGCCTCTGATTAGAGCAGATTTCAGTCACTGCTCTCATGCTCAGATTAATTATTACATTACATCATATTCAACAAGAGTGTTTGCGTTTGTTTACACAACAGGATGAAACACACACTCTCTCTCTCTCTCACACACACACACACAGGTTTGTTTTTGTGAAAAGTGGGGACTCTCCATAGGTGTAATGGTTCACACTGTCACGCACACTCACACACACACACACACACACACACACACACATACACTCTCACACGCACACACACACACTCTCTCTCACACACACATTCTCTCTCTCTCACACACACACGCGCGCACACTCTCTCTCTCTCTCTCTCACACACATTCTCTCTCTCTCTCACACACACACACACGTCCGCACACTCTCTCTCTCTCTCTCACACACACACATTCTCTCTCTCTCACACACGCACGCACGCGCACTCTCTCTCTCTCTCTCTCTCTCTCTCTCACACACACACAGAGTATGATTATTGCGTTTTTTATTGAGTTTTTGACTATTCCTCAACATCAGCTCTCACTATCTTTTCACAGGCAAGAGGTTACCTACAGCATTCATTGGATCTTGCTCTTTCAACTCATCCATGTGCGCATCCATGTGTCTTATAGTAATGAATGTGCTTGCAACGGGATCACGTAATTTATGTGGAAACAGCATTCTAATTTGGCATTCTAACATTTAACATTCTAATTCTGCTTCCAAGGAAATTATAAGAAGGTTGGCCTCTATGAAGATAAGTGTTTCAGATCATGTCAAGAATTTGGGTGTTATAATGGATTCAGCTTTAGTTTTAGATAAACAGGTTACTAGTGTTGTGAAGGCTGCGTTTTATCAACTCCTGGAGACTGTTATTCATGCTTTTGTATCTTCACACATCGATTACTGTAATTCTGTAAATAGGCATTTCACAGGGTCAATTATCCCATCTTCAATTAGTCTAAAATTTTGGAATTTACTGTTTAATGCAGAATGTCACAGAATTTGTCAAATTGAATTAATTAATCAAAAGTACTTCGTTACACTTAAATCAAATCATAATATGGATCAGTATCAGTAAATATTAAGCCGCAAAAATACCATTTAAATATGAATCCTCCATGTTTTACGTGTCTCTGTGTGAATGGCACAGACGCACGACTACTACTACTACTACTACTACTACTACTACTACTACTACTACTACTACTACTACTACTACTACTACTACTAGTACTAAAATGAAACTAACTTTATTTTTTAGAGATTAATCACACACCATTTCTTCCATGTTTTAATTTTAATAGTAAATCCCCTTTGTTTGCCAAAAATAGTTTGCTTAATTTTCAATAATTAAAAGATAAATAAAATTAATGTTTTATGCCTTCATTTGATAACCAAAAAAATGTAAATAGACAACACAGAATTTCTGAGGGGAAAAAAAAACATGTCATAAGGCTATTTTGAGAATAAATTTGAATAAATTAAGTTTTATGCATTCAAGTAATTAGACATGCTACAACACAGAATTTAATAACAATAAAAGATATGGAGAGGAAAAAAATAAAAGTTTCATAGAGCCCTAAGCATGCAATTTTTATAAAACCTTTAATAAATTGATGTGAAATTGTTAAGTTTCAAGATTTTCATTAATTAAACGTGCTTTTTGATTAATAAAATGTAATTTAACCATTCAAAAGGAGTCAAGAAAAATTAAAAGGGGGAAAAAAACAGAATCCAGAAAAATTAAAATGGAAAAAACGATATTTGGGGAAAAATAAAACTGATTTTATAGGGTCCTATTAATGATGCTGGAAAGCACTTCGGTCAGTTGTTTTAAATGTGCTATAAAAATAAAATTTGTATTGTATTGTATTAACTCTGTATAACCTGAGACAGCTATGACCTCGGCAGAGAACTTCCCTCCATATTCCTGGGCCTCGACCATTAAAGGCAGAGTAAGTGATTTCTGGTAGCCAATGTTGATATTTGAAATCACCAAAACAAACACGCCCCTACCCCAAAAGGGTCTTGCCCCTATTTTGATAGCTCCGCCCCACACATACGTACGCAACCCAGGCAATGATTAGTTCTGTGAAACAAAGCAAAACCAATGTTACACCGTGTCTACGGACGTGAGCGGCACGGCGCAACAAATCCCCGACAGAAAACTGCTGCCAGGTTCTATTTATGACGTGCTGACACACATTTCAAATGGTTTTTCAACGGTGGTTTGATCGCGTCCAGTGTAGGCAGACTTTAGCTGTTGTAGACACGGTGTTACTCAGCTATGGAGAAGAAACAAAGCAACCTCGGCGTCCGATCGCAGGTCTCCGCTCCTTGAGTTCTCTTCAGCGCTGGAAAGCTGATTCGATATTTACACAGGTCCTACTTGCCTTATCGTTCCGCAGATTTTTCCTCTTTTGTTTTTTTATCCGCCATCTCTATCTCTCTGTCGCTCGGCTCGGCTAATGTCCGTCCCGTGCACTGAACGCTCTCTCCTCCACATCACGAGTAGACACGCCCCTTATTGCTGATTGGCTACAAGTTTGTTTTGCGATTCGGCCCGAATCAGTTTTCTAAAGTGTTTTTGAAAAATCACTTACTCTGCCTTTAATTCAAGTATCAAGTATCCCTTACTTCTCAGTGTGAGAAATACAAGGTGTGGCGTGTGAACTGCTTGAAATGTGTGTCTCACGGTGAATGCGTGAGACTGGAGAGCCCTGTAGACTGAAGTGTGTAAGTAACCTGAAGGATCTGTGTGTGTGTGTGTGTGTGTGTGTGTGTGTGTGTTTGTCTGTAGCAGCAGGAGCAGGACCCCACTAACCTGTACCTGTCTAATCTGCCCGTCTCTGTGGAAGAACAGGAGCTGGAGGCGCTGCTCAAACCCTTCGGTCACGTGATCTCCACGCGGATCTTACGGGACGCCAGCGGCGCAAGCAGAGGTGTCGGCTTCGCCAGGTGTGTGTGTGTGTTCACATATCAAACCCTCATTACACTGAGTGTTTAACAGACTTCAGTGAAGTCAAGTGTGTGTGCTGATTTATTCTGTGCTAATGAGGGTCAACAACAGCCTCTTCATTTCAACAGCTGCAGCTTATGATTATTACGAACAATTAATATTCGAAGCCTCAGTACACAATGTTTTTGTGCAGACAGGGTCATTTTCTGGATTTTATAAAGACTGTATAATAAAACTCAGTGTGAATCTATAGTTATTAATATTAATGAGCATGTTGTAAAATCTAAAACATATGCAGATTTAAATAACAATTGTATGTATAAATTTATTTCTATATATTATATTATTCCTATAATACATTACATTACATTATATTATTATATTTTTTCCTAACAGTTACATCTCTGTGCTAATTTATCATTTGTATCATTTTTCTAATTGTATTATTATTTTACTATTTTTGTTATTTTATTATTATTATTTATTATTTTGTTTGTTTTTTAATTTGTATTTTTATATAATACCCAATGGGAATTTATTTATATTTGTGCTAAAAATCCACATTGTAAAGTCTAAAACATATACCAATTTGAATAATAATTTATTATTATTATTGTTGTTGTTATTGTAATTGTTGTTATTATTTTAAATAATAATTATTTATTTAGTTTTCTCAGTGTTATCACTGTACTAATAAACCTTCACATTTCAAGATCTAAAACAAACACAGATGCATTCATTTTATTTACTTTTTTTTTCTTTCATTTTTAATTTTAATTGTAAACACTGAAATTCATGTGCAAAATCTTGTTTAAAAAGTTTTTTTTTTTTAAATCACACAAGCCATCTAATAAAGTCAATGCTCTACTGTAAGTCTTTTAAAACCTTTGAAACGACTCAATGCTGTTTGCCTGCTGTGGGTTTTCTTGTGTTTGTGTGTGTTGTTCTTCAGGTTGGAGTCCACAGAGAAATGTGAAGTTGTCATACAGCATTTCAATGGGAAATATCTCAAGACTCCAGCAGGAACCCCAGGTAGAGCTGTGACCGCTCTCAGTTCACTACAGCTCAACAAACAGAAGCAGAAAGAGAAACGCTCAGCACCCTGTTTTGGTGATATTGGATATTGCTAAGGTCTTTCATAGCTCATGAAGTTCTTGGTTTCATAAAAGTGTCAGCTTTGTCTCAGGTTTCTCGCAAGCTTTGTTAGGAGAAATGAGACCCAAATGAGTCGCTAGCTGTCAATGAGTGAGAGTCTAGAGCTGTTAAGTCACTGTGGAGCAGCTCAGATGATCTGGTGAGAAACAGATGAGATCGTATTGAGATGCTTTGATTGCAGACGCGTGTTTCCTCTCTTCAGCGCTCTGTGTGATTGACTGGATTGAGACTAACAGCATTGTTTCTGACTGTGGTATCAATCAGAACTGAGCTCAGGCTGGACAGGAAGTGATGATCAGTGGTGGCTCGTGGGTTTTAAAATAGAGGAGGCACACTAATTGTATTGGTCTGTGATCCCTGACGATTATTATTATCATTACTATTATTATTATTATTTGCTTAATCACTTTAAAATGGCTTTTTGGTTGCCTTTAGTCAGAAAACGCAAAGAAAATGACAGCAAGATAATATAATTTCACTTACCTGGCCTATCACTTGAAGCAAACATCCATCCCTTCTTAAAAGTTTGTGTTAAAAGAGAGCTGCCTGTTGTGCCATTTAATTAAGCCGACTGCTGTAGTCTATATCCAGCTTAAGCTGTTTTCCCTAAATCTGTATATATACTGTTTGAATGACAGCTTGGTAAATATTCATGTGCAAAATCTTGTTTAAAAAGTTTTTTTTTTTTAAATCACACAAGCCATCTAATAAAGTCAATGCTCTACTGTAAGTCTTTTAAAACCTTTGAAACGACTCAATGCTGTTTGCCTGCTGTGGGTTTTCTTGTGTTTGTGTGTGTTGTTCTTCAGGTTGGAGTCCACAGAGAAATGTGAAGTTGTCATACAGCATTTCAATGGGAAATATCTCAAGACTCCAGCAGGAACCCCAGGTAGAGCTGTGACCGCTCTCAGTTCACTACAGCTCAACAAACAGAAGCAGAAAGAGAAACGCTCAGCACCCTGTTTTGGTGATATTGGATATTGCTAAGGTCTTTCATAGCTCATGAAGTTCTTGGTTTCATAAAAGTGTCAGCTTTGTCTCAGGTTTCTCGCAAGCTTTGTTAGGAGAAATGAGACCCAAATGAGTCGCTAGCTGTCAATGAGTGAGAGTCTAGAGCTGTTAAGTCACTGTGGAGCAGCTCAGATGATCTGGTGAGAAACAGATGAGATCGTATTGAGATGCTTTGATTGCAGACGCGTGTTTCCTCTCTTCAGCGCTCTGTGTGATTGACTGGATTGAGACTAACAGCATTGTTTCTGACTGTGGTATCAATCAGAACTGAGCTCAGGCTGGACAGGAAGTGATGATCAGTGGTGGCTCGTGGGTTTTAAAATAGAGGAGGCACACTAATTGTATTGGTCTGTGATCCCTGACGATTATTATTATCATTACTATTATTATTATTATTTGCTTAATCACTTTAAAATGGCTTTTTGGTTGCCTTTAGTCAGAAAACGCAAAGAAAATGACAGCAAGATAATATAATTTCACTTACCTGGCCTATCACTTGAAGCAAACATCCATCCCTTCTTAAAAGTTTGTGTTAAAAGAGAGCTGCCTGTTGTGCCATTTAATTAAGCCGACTGCTGTAGTCTATATCCAGCTTAAGCTGTTTTCCCTAAATCTGTATATATACTGTTTGAATGACAGCTTGGTAAATCTGTTGGCGATCAAATATTCAATATCGCTACTCATCATAAGTACTTGGTACATTATCAGCGCAGCAGGAGATGTTCAAACTAATATCACATAATTTACATCTCTATGATGATTGGTTGATATCAGAAGGAGGCTAGCCTCCCTTGCAAGGGTTCTTTTCTCAACACTCCTCAATGCTGAAAGTGAACACTCGATGCTGATTGGCTAATTTTTATTACCAACGGAAGCACGAGAGCTTAGCTCTCCCCCGGCCTCCCCCTACCCTTCTCTATCATCTAGTGGTTGTAATTACATCAGCAGATTCGGCACATTCACGATAGAAAAACGGTGCGTGAACTGTGAAATTACAAACAAAAAATAGGCTACACATTCTGAGACATGAACTGAACTGAACTGAATTGTGAATTTTATTAACATTAAATCGTCCTCCTCCCATTTTCACCTCAAAATTATGATCTATCTTTTTTATCAGATCTATCTATCTGTCTGTCTATCTATATAGCTATCGTTCTGTCGTTCTATATATCTATCTATCGTTCTATCTGTCTTTCGTTCTTTCTTTCTTATCTCTTTATCTCTGTCTGTCTATTCTGTTCTAGTTGTAGCAGTGAAATG
>NW_015506494.1:60294-67794 GCF_001515645.1 Sinocyclocheilus grahami | reverse complement strand
TTAATGCTAGTAGCTTTAGTTAGCTATATTAACCCTATAATGTGCCGTGTGTGGACAGTGTTTATGGTTTATGAATGCGGGAGAAGAGGCTGTTTGTTGTTCCTCTCAGGTCCAGAGCACAGCATGGATGCCGCAGCAGTATGTGATGCAGCCGACAGTAAGTGACCTCTGACCTTTCCTCTCTCTATGACCATTTACAGACACAAGCCTTAAAGGTACAGTAGCAGAAACAGCTTCCTTAATTGCATTAGAGGCTGATAATAATAATGAAAACCTAATGACTGTGGGAAAATGTTTCCTGCTCAGTCTGACTGATTCTGAGACGACTTGAATTGCTAAATTGCACATGCTAAAAGTTTCACAGATGCATTTCAGAATATCTGTATGAAAATATGTGACAATATCTCAGAGTTTGTGCACCTTTCTGAGAGCAGAAAATGAGAGTTTTAGACTTGAGTTAGTTAGCTGCTGATTCAGTCTTATTCTCCTATAAACTCCTGTAACATGCTCCTCATGCTGTTTCTGGAGTGTTTGCCGTGTTAAAGTCATTGATTGAAATGAAACCAGACAGACGGATTGCTTCAGATCAGCCAACCATAACCCACGGTTATATGACATTCACTAAATCAATATCAGTGTGTTCTGTGCTGAAGTTTCATTTATTTTTACACGACACAAACTCATCGACTTGACAGTAACACTTTCTGGAGAACGGGCTCGTGTGGATGTAGACGTCCTTTTTTATTTCTACAGGAAGAACACAGTGTTATCAATGAGAAAAAGAAAAAGGACACTGCCAAAAATCTATATCTTTATCTGGTTTTCAACTTAAAACAAATCTCTACCGATCCTTAAAACAATAGATTCACTTGAAGCAACGCTGCTTATGGTATTAAGACTTGTTTTCGGACATCAAACTTTAGGTATTTTTTTTAAATGTTTGTGTTTTGTCTTATTGCACTGAGATTTTAACTCGTTTTGGCTTGTTTATGCTAATTTAAAAAAAAAATGCTTGTACAGAAAAGCTAATTATAGAATCTATAAAAACAAGTCTTAAGTTGTTGTGCAGTTGTGCTTCCCAAGTATCATTTTTTAGATGTTTTAACTGAAAACAAGCGAAAAATGACTAATTAGGAGCTTAATAAGAAGTCTTTTTTGTTTTTGCAGTTGGTAAATAAATAAGCTAAATGTGTGTGTTTTCTGTCTGTGTGTATCTGTAGGGAGCGCTCATCAGTCCAGCTCTAGATCACAGCACTGTAATGACTCCACTAACACAACAGATGAGTCCGCTGACACTGGGGACCTCTGCTGATGTGGGTTTATATGTTGTCTGCTCTGATTCCACATTTACTCAACACTAAATATCACGAGAACATCACCTGTGTTTGGTCACTGTACAGTACAGTCAGATGATATAAGTGGTTTTTGGTCAGAATAATATATATCCGACTTAACACCACACTATATACCAGACTAAAGACATGACTGTATGCAAGATTATATAGTGGCCTATATCCAGACTATATATATCCTACTAAAAATTTGACTATATACCAGAATATATACCGGACTGTATACTCAACTATGAAATGGACTATAAGGCAGACTATATACCAGATTACATAACAGAATATATACCCGACTGTCTACTGAATTATATACCAGACTGTATATTGAACTATATACCAGACTATCTTCAACGCGGAAGTAAGCCTATGGGAGAGATTTCCGGTCCATTAGCTGCTGTAGGGAAATAACGAGAAGAATAACAACATGCAGTAAACGGTAAAGCTGTTTGCACTACAAACCAGTGTGTTCATAATTAAGATAATACATTAAAATAATATGGTAAGACACACCAATTTGCAATATCAAGCAGCAAAATGAGTGGTTTTGTACAGCTAAAAATTGCTGGAAGCAAATGAGACCGGAAGCAAGACCAGGTCCATTTTTACAGGAAGAATAAAGTGGATATACTGAACTATATAACAGACTATATACTTAACTATATATCAGACTATATAATATATATAACAGACTGTATACTTGACTATATAACAGGCTATATACTGAGCTATATATATCAGACTATATAACAGGCTATATACTTAACTATATATCAGACTATATAATATATATAACAGACTGTATACTAGACTATATAAAAGACTATATACTGAACTATATATCAGACTATATAATATATATAACAGACTGTATACTAGACTATATAACAGACTATATACTGAGCTATATACCAGACTATGTAACAGAGTGTATACTGGACTATATAACAGACTATATACTGAACTGTATACAATATTGTATACCGACTCTATAACAGGCTATATACTGAACTATATACCGGACTATATAACAGACTATATACTGAACTGTATACAAGATTGTATACCGACTATATAAAAGGCTATATACTGAACTATATACCGGACTATATAACAGACTATATACTGAGCTATATACCAGACTATGTAACAGAGTGTATACTGGACTATATAACAGACTATATACTGAACTGTACACAAGATTGTATACCGACTATATAACAGGCTATATACTGAACTATATACCGGACTATATAACAGAGTGTATACTGAACTGTATACAAGATTGTATACCGACTATATAACAGACTATATACTGAACTGTATACAAGATTGTATACCGACTATATAACAGGCTATATACTGAACTATATACCGGACTATATAACAGACTATATACTGAACTGTATACAAGATTGTATACCGACTATATAACAGGCTATATACTGAACTATATACCGGACTATATAACAGACTATATACTGAACAATATAGCAGACTATTTAATGGACTATATAACACATTGTATACTCACCTATATAACAGACTATATACAGTACTATATAACAGACTATATACTGAACTATATAACAGACTATAAACTGAACAATATAGCAGACTATATACTGGACTATATACCAGACTGAAAACCGGATATACACCCAATTTGAAAGTAGTTTATGTTTGTCATGAATCAATGTGAATCAGTATGGCGCTGGTGTACTTTAAACCTGAGAAATGCACAGAAAAGCCTGTGAGAATTAGAGAGAAGCTAAAACAGGTACAGAGTAGAGCAGTGTTTCCCAACCAGGGTGCCTTGTAAAAAAAACATATATATTTTAAATATTTTTAAATTGCTAAAATGTTCAAAAAAGCATCGCTCCACTCGTATACCGCTCATGCTCATCGGAACAGCAAGGTCCACTCAAAAATCCAAATTATCATATCGAAGTTAGAAATTCAAGTATTGTGACAAAATAAATTTTGTAGGGTGCCACAAATTTGTTAAAATTTCCAAAGGGTGCCGCGACTAAAAAAGGTTGGGAAACAGCACTGTGACACTGAAGTAGTTTACGCTGTGCTCCTGTACAGAAAGTTAATCACCTCTTTAACTCCACTCATTAGCACTGCTCTGTGAGACAGCTGAACCATCCATCACACACACACACACACACACACACACACACAAAAGACAGCGTGATCTGCACTGCAGCTCTCGATCACTCAGTGTCCTCTGCAGGATGGTAGGAGAACTGCAGGTGTGTGTTATCCAGTGCTGATCTCTGTGTGTGTGTGTGTGTGTGTGTGTGTGTGTGTGTGTGTGTGTGTGTGTTTGTTTCAGTATATAACGGCTCCAGCTCGTGTGGCCCCTATGCAAGGAACATTCATCCATCAGTTAATGCCGGTATCTCCTGTAGAGGTAAATCATGCATGTTTCATGAGTTACATAAATACTAGGGCTGCACAATTGCACTGCAGCTCTCGATCACTCAGTGTCCTCTGCAGGATGGTAGGAGAACTGCAGGTGTGTGTTATCCAGTGCTGATCTCTGTGTGTGTGTGTGTGTGTGTGTGTGTGTGTGTGTGTGTGTGTGTGTGTGTGTGTGTGTGTGTGTGTGTGTGTGTGTGTGTTTCAGTATATAACGGCTCCAGCTCGTGTGGCCCCTATGCAAGGAACATTCATCCGTCAGTTAATGCCGGTATCTCCTGTAGAGGTAAATCATGCATGTTTCATGAGTTACATAAATACTAGGGCTGCACAATTTGGGCAAAAGTTAATTGTGATTGTATTGTGTTTTAAAATGCCAAAAAATATATATATAATAATAACTTTGCTTGTTTTTAAGACTGAACAATTTGGCAAAAACTGTGTGATTATATATCAATATGACAATAATAATAATAATACTGTATGTTGTTATTATTATTATTATGCACAATTTGACAACAAATTGAGATTATATATCAATCTGTCTATAATAATAATAACAACGATAATTATTGTATTATAATTATTATTATTCAATAATAACTTTAATTACTACTAAATTAAAAATATTACGCAAAATAACAATTTACCATTCTAATATTTCACTTTAAAATAAAAATCAAGCATTTAAGAAACAACAACAATAATAATAATAATAATGTTATTGTACAGTACAACTGTAAAATTACAATACTAATATTTTGGGCTATTGTTTGAAAATATTTTCATTTTCGAACATTCAAGCTTTTATATTGCTGTTATATTTTGTTGACAGCGGAAGGTTTATAAAAACGTACTACAAGTTTGGGAAGATGTTTGGAACATATTGCATTCCTAATTTCTTATTATAAGCAATGCATATGTAGAAATTAACATTCATATTCGGTATTAATAAATTAACTAAATGCTGAAAACTTTTTGATAATGCTCTAATACACTTGTTGTAAAAAAAATATGAATATATTAATAAATGCTGTAAACATTTTTCATTGTCAGTTCATGATACCTAATGCATTTGCTAACGGCAACTAGCCTTACTATAAAGTGTTTTGTTTATTTAGACTTAAACTTTTTAAACATTTACTGCGAGCAGAGACAGTCGGATCATGAGCTGCTCATGTGTAAATGAACACAGTGCCATGCTTCACTCTGAAACACAGCGTCTAATATCGTTTAATTAAACTGCAGCCTTTATGAGGATTTCCTGCGTGACAATGTCACTTCCTGTTCTCAGGGTGTAGTAACAGAAGCTCCCTCATCACAGGATGTCCATGTAGCACGGCAACAGATCACCATGGACACCAGCGACCACATTCAACCCTGCTCCTACCAGTCCAAGTGCGCACTACGTCCTGTGCACTGCACCCTACACACTATCAACTTCACAAACATGACAAAAGCAACACTAGCCATCCATACAGCCTTAACTTACATGCAACCTGACCACCGTACTGGCCTTTCATATTCTTTTTACAATGTCATGTTTACAATTAATTAAATAATTAATCTGAGTTTACATACTAACAATACTATTATTTGCTAATGAAATAAATGCGATATTAATACATTAATTTAATGTACCCTGATGACCTTACAGGCCTTTTATATGTTTGGTCAAGACTGAAATAAAATTGTTAACGTTAGTTAATGTGTCATCTAATACAAATCATTAATCTAGCTATAAAATAATATTAAATCAATTAAATATACTAACTTGAAATGTCTTAGTACATGTAGAAATTAAGAAATAAATGCTGTAAATGTATTGTTTTTATAATGCCTTAATATAAATGTTGTGTGAATATATATAATATAAATTTTGTAATATATTTGTTAATAAATTATTCATATCAATGCTTCATATAAATGTTGTGATACATTTTATTAATATACTAATACATGTTTTAAACTAGTTCACAATACCTGTTCATGCATTAACTAACGTTAACAAGCATTAGTGTTTCATTTAGTTAATTTACTTTACAAACTCGTGGTTTTTGCTTTACAGTTTCATTTGTGCACCGTAGATGCATTTCTATCTCGATGATTATGATTTTGTGTTTTATTGTCAGATAGCATCCTGGAGAGGTGAATGTACATCAGCGTTGCCTTCTGATGGACGCTCTGCACTCAGATTATGGACACGCAATGAACTTCCAGGTGACCTCAGCACCAAAAACACTGACTTGACTCATTCCCCACCTGGACTGTAGGACACCGCAGGGCCGCTTCATGAGCTGATGATTGTTTTTTTTTCTTTGTCTGTTGGACTGAAGCTCCTTCAGAGAGTTCATAAATATGAAAACATTGCGTTGATGGATGCGGATATGATGTACAATGATAAAGAAGAACACGTATCGTCTTCCTCAGATATTAAGCTATTGCATCTTTATATTCTGTTGATTTTCTTCTGTCAAGTGTTGGTTTTGTAGGAGTTTACATAAATCTCAGTTGCCTTAATTTTGAATACATTTGAATTATGTTTAATATCCGGTATCGTGTGTTAATCATGTTGGGACTGAATCCTGATATCACCTTTTCTTCATTTGAAGAAAAATGAGGTAATTATAATTTTCCTGAATGCATTGCATTTTACTGAACATTAATTTTCACAAAGAGGGAAAAACAGTACAGCAGTTTGCTGCAATTGATAAACATTCGTTTTTTGGGGGGGGGGGTTCGTTTTCTAATTGTTTGTTTGTATCAATTTTGATTTATTTACACATTAGATTTCAACCAAATAATAATTAAAAAATTTTTTTAATTTTTTTAAATATTTGATCATTTTACGCATGTTTTTATATACATTTCTTTCATTATAGATATTATATATACTTTTAAACCTTAATTTTTTTAATTAAGTTTAAAGGAGACATATCATGCCCCTTTTTACAATAAGTAATATAAGTCTCAGGTGTCCCCAGAATGTGTCTGTGAAGTTTCAGCTCAAAATACTCCACAGATCATTTATTATAACATTTTGAAAATGCCTATTTTGAGTGGAAGCAGAAACACGCTGTTTTTCGTGTCTGTCTCTTTAAATGCAAATGAGCTGCTGCTCCCCGCCCCCTTTTCCAGAATAGAGCTGCGGCATTACAGCTCGTACCTGCTAAAAACATCTGCTTTGGTTCTGATTTTCATGTTTATCGTGCTGAAGTCATGCGTTTTACACCATATGAGTTTAAACTTCTGATACACGGTTTTCTGAGTGCACGCATCTGAAGCACACGCACAGAAAGCGGCTGTCACAGCATGAGTACTAAACTAAGTTCTCATTCACACACAAGTTTACCTTAAAAACACACATGAGTTACAAAAAACAGTCAGTTATGTCTGTGAAGGTAAACAGCTGGGAAATAAATCACGTTTATTTTAGATCAGTGTGGCAGCAGCAATATGCAGTAAATAAATCAATAAATGCACTGCTCTGTTGTCTCCTCTGAGGCTGGGACTCTAAATAGTGTTCTGTGCTTGTCTGTGCAGCCAAACACAGAAGAGTTAGCATGCTTTGCTCAAACTTTCTCCATGGCATTAGAGCTGGTGCACCGTTGTCTCTTGCGAAAACACAATGACGGCGCCGTGGGTGGAAACTTACAGATTAAGGGGCGGTAATATTATAATGAGATCCCTTTGCCACGTCACCAAGGGAGCGAAATCTGACGCGCTC
>NW_015506494.1:58598-60282 GCF_001515645.1 Sinocyclocheilus grahami | reverse complement strand
AGGGAGCGAAATCAGATGCGCTCGTTTTCTCAGATGCTTGCAGAAAAAGGCTTCCCAAAACAAAGTTACTGGGTTCATCTTTTTCACGTTTCTTGGTTGGTAGATGCACCGGGGACCTGATTATAGCACTTAAAACCTGGAAAAGTCAGATTTTCATGATATGTCACCTTTAATGTTTTAGCCTGCTAAGTGTTTTTTTATTTTTTATTTAATCATTTATTTAAATTTTACATTTTTATGATTCTTTTCTTTTTTTAGTAAGTATTTTTTGTTTTTATTTTAAAACTGTGTTTTTAGTATTTTTAGTGTTTTATTTTGCTTGTTTTTATTTAAAAATAACAAATGTAATTTTACATTAAGATTTAATTAGATCAATTTACACATTACATTTGCATCTTTATTTAAATTAACTCAGCATCACATAATTAAAATTTTAAAAAGCTAAACAAAAGCAAAACCATGTGTAGAGGATTGCGATTGTTGACGCTGATAGTTGAGCTCAATCAGTCTAAAGCAATAGAAGAAGTAGTTCTTGTAGTTCTGAATGAAAGCGGTTGTTTCTAAACCAAAGAAGAAGAAGCTATTGTTGTTTTTATTATTATTGTGTTCAATTCTATTATTTGTATTGTGTTGATCATCTCTTTATGTACAATCATGAGCGAGATTCCAGTTTCCAGAAAACGCATTATGAACAGTAAAGGAGGACTCTGATCAGATGATGTCCGTGCTTCATCTTCTCTGTGAGGAAGAGCTCCTGATACGCTGGTTTTAGGTCTTGGGTTGGTGTTAGAGATGTATCTCTCTTTAGATGCTCACTTAGGCCTGACAGCTCCATTTGTCTTCCTTTGTTTAGGACGAGACGGATCTCGCGTGACCTATAGTCAGACCAGCGTACTGAAGCTGAGAGGAGAAACATCTTATTCTTTAAACCAGAGATTTCAAAGCGTTCTGTCAGGCGAACCCCTTTGGCATTAATTACTGAAGTGAATATTTCAGTAGTTTAACAACACATTAGCGTATACACAGACAGCTCTCTGAAGTTGGTTAGTGGCCACATGACATGCAGGAAAACAAATAAAACTATCTTTTTAGTAAGGGTTTATTTTGATTCTTTTTTTAAATTATGTATTTTAATTTTGTATTTTTATGATTTTTTTATTTTTAGTAAGTTTTTTTTTATTTTATTTTAATCATTTATTTTAATTTTGCATTTTTATTATTTAATAATTTTTAGTGTTTTGATTTATTTTTATTTTTGATAAGTGTTTTATTTTTTGTTTCTATTTTAATATTTTCTTTTAAATTTGCATTTTTGTGACAATAAATTTTAGTGTTTTGATTTATTTTATTTTAATCATTTATTTTAGTTTTCCATTTATTATAACATTTTTAGTTAGTGTTTTATTTAGTTTTTTTAATTTTAATCATTTATTTTAATATTAAATTTTTATGATTTGATTTTTTTGTCAGTATTTTGTTTTATTTTAATACTATGAATTTTAATTGTGTATTTTTATAATTTAATTACTAATAGTATTTCATTTGCATTAAAATTTAATGTCCAGTGTTTTATTTTTGTTTTGGTTTAAGTTAGTGTTTTCATTTTATTCTTTTAATAATTTTTCATTTTTATGATTTCATTAATGTTTTTTTTTAATTTTTTTTATTTAAAGTTATTTGTTAT
>NW_015506494.1:56347-58588 GCF_001515645.1 Sinocyclocheilus grahami | reverse complement strand
CCATTTATTATAACATTTTTAGTTAGTGTTTTATTTAGTTTTTTTTATTTTAATCATTTATTTTAATATTAAATTTTTATGATTTGATTTTTTTGTCAGTATTTTGTTTTATTTTAATACTATGGATTTTAATTGTGTATTTTTATAATTTAATTACTAATAGTATTTCATTTGCATTAAAATTTAATGTCCAGTGTTTTATTTTTGTTTTGGTTTAAGTTAGTGTTTTCATTTTATTCTTTTAATAATTTTTCATTTTTATGATTTCATTAATGTTTTTTTTTAATTTTTTTTATTTAAAGTTATTTGTTATCATTTAACCTTGATTTTTAGGCTAGCCTTTCCTAACGTCAGTAAAGTAGAAGTAGAATGTGATTTGTGACACAGCTGCATGTTAATTTCTGTGTTCTACAAGAAAACCGCGTTTATCCACAGTGTGAACGTGACAGCAGAGTCAGATGTTTCAGTTGGATCTTCTCGTAAGGTGACCTCCAGCGATGCTGATGAGGAGCGTGTCGTGCTGAAACGGCTCCCGTTCACCTCATGGCCTTCTCCCGCAGGCTCGAGCAGGTGTCGAGCGCTCCTGAATCAGTCACGGAGCCATTTCTCCCGCCTCAGCGCAGATGCACACTCGCCATCTGTGAGTCTTACAGGCTTTCTGATGATGGAGCTGCTGAAAGAGCGACTCACTGCTGCTGAAAACCACAGCGTTTTTATTCTCTTAAAGTTACACGAGTGCCATTTGAGCCCCGTCTGAACTTTCTAGAATGCGTGCTTGAGCTCGTTTTCTTCACATCTGCATCTCAGTCATTTGCGTTAAATTCAAGTCCAAATGTTAGATTTTTAAAGATTTATTTTTGGCATTTTTGCCTTTATTGTGATAGGATAGTTTAAAGCTGACAGGAAACGAAGTAGGAGAGAGACGGGGGCGGGATCAGTCCTGGAACCTGGGATTCGAACTCGGGACACGCATGGTGCAAAGGCGCTGTATGGCGCAATAAGAATACGTGTATCATTCATTCGTTTTTTTTTTTATTTAATATTGAAAGTAAAAAAAATCGAAAAAACGGCTCCTTTTTCGTTTGTTTTTTATTTTAAAATGTTTTGCATTTTAAATTTTTATGATTTAGTCATTAGCTTTTAAAGCTAATAATTCACACTAAGAAAAGTGTGAACTGTGTAACTGTAACGGAGGCCAGCGAGTAAGTGCTGTGCAGGTAAACCTAGCGACTGATGCTAGATGCTGCAGTCTTTAGCCTCCTTGTTAGTGCGTCCGCCTCTCATGCCGGAGACCCGGGTTCAAGACCCACTCGGAGCGAGAATGAGGTGTTGCGGACAGGACCCGGGAGAGAGAGGTTACATTGGTGCCGTGACCCGGATGGGAGTGAGGTTTAGGGGGGTGAGTGTAACGGAGGCCAGCGAGTAAGTGCTGTGCAGGTAAACCTCACTCCCCTGATCTCAAGAGACGCACTAGAGACTGACGCTAGAGGCTGCAGTCTTTAGCCTCCTTGTTAGTGCGTCCGCCTCCCATGCCAGAGACCCGGGATCGAGACCCACTCGGAGCGAGAACGAGGTGTGGTGGTGAGGACCGGGTGGAGAGGGGTTACATAACTTTTTTAAAGAACAGTTCAAAGCGTGACCGATTCAACTCTGTGGTTTGCTGCGTTTAATCGGGAGCGAGTGACCAGTGAAATCGCCGCTTGCTTAAATAAATGGACGAGTTGCAGCGCTGATGCAGCTCAACATCAATTGAATGCGGTTCTTTTGAAGTTCAACACACAAACATCAATGCGAGGAGATGCTGCACAGAAAACACAAGTTTTAGAGGTTTTAGGAGGAAACTTAAGTCCAGCATTTCGAGCAGGACCCACAGGACCCATCGGAGATCGGGTTGAATGTCTGTCCTGGTTTATGGGTTCAAGCATCTGAGATTGTTTGTTCTTAGAATGATTAAAACAGAGTCCGGGTGTTGTTGTTCTGTGTCTGTGATCAGATCAGCGAGTTTCTGTAAAGCGGAGCTCACGTACGCTTGTGGAGAGATGTACACACTGATGAGAATGAACGAACAAAACTCTCTCAGCAAATAGAATGGCTTACAGTTAATGAAAAGCGCTTCCAGATCAGGACAGCACATATTCTTTAACACTGTTATGTCTGTACACCACCTCTCATTGATGTAAAAGCATGTCCCGCCGCCGCGTGATTTCCCCGTTGATTCTGCGTCGCGATCCGCTCTGAACA
>NW_015506494.1:34923-56172 GCF_001515645.1 Sinocyclocheilus grahami | reverse complement strand
CTTCACAGAAACTGATATAAGATGTTACAGTCTCTGTGAGCTCATCCAGATCGGTGGCAGCAGCTTCAAAAACGCTCCAATCAGTGAAGTCAAAACAGGCTTGTAAATCCTGCTCTGCTTCATTAGTCCATCTTTTTACAGTCCTTAATACAGGTTTAGCTGATTTCAGTTTCTGCCTGTAGGTTGGTATAAGATGAACTAAACAGTGATCAGAGAGCCCCAAAGCTGCTCGTGGAACAGAGTGATATGCATTCTTTATTGTGGTGTAACAGTGATCCAATATATTACTGTCTCTGGTGGGACATGTGATGTGCTGTCTGTATTTTGGCAGTTCACGGGAGAGATTGGCTTTATTAAAGTCCCCTAGAATGATTAAAACAGAGTCCGGGTGTTGTTGTTCTGTGTCTGTGATCAGATCAGCGAGTTTCTGTAAAGCGGAGCTCACGTACGCTTGTGGAGAGATGTACACACTGATGAGAATGAACGAACAAAACTCTCTCAGCAAATAGAATGGCTTACAGTTAATGAAAAGCGCTTCCAGATCAGGACAGCACATATTCTTTAACACTGTTATGTCTGTACACCACCTCTCATTGATGTAAAAGCATGTCCCGCCGCCGCGTGATTTCCCCGTTGATTCTGCGTCGCGATCCGCTCTGAACAGCTGAAAACCCGGCAGACTCAACGCGCTGTCCGGAATGGCGTCTTTCAGCCAGGTTTCCGTGAAACACAGAGCAGCAGAGTTAGAAAAATCCTTGTTTGTCCGGGAGAGCTGAAGGAGTTCGTCTGTTTTGTTGGGTAGAGAGCGGAGGTTCGCCAGATGGATGCTCGGCAACGGCGTTCTGAATCCGCGCTGTCTGAGCTTCATGAGCGCGCCGGCTCGCTTCCCCCGTCTGCGTGTCCTGAAGCGCTTGATCAGCGCCACAGCTCCCCGATTCGTCTCATTTATAATGAGACGAATGAGATTTGTCTCATTATAAATGAATAGGCCTACTAAAAACTGAGATGAAAAATGTACTTCAGCCAGAAATGTAGTTTTACTATCCCACTGGGCAAAGTTACGTCCTGGACCAAATTAACACTCCCAGGATGCATTCATTAAAACTCATGTTATTTCAATGTAATTCCCGTTTGTGACGTAACTTTTCCCAGTGGGATGGTAAAATAAATATTCTGCGATATCTCAGCGCATTTTTCCCTCTATATATAGTGTTGATATGGCAACTAGTAAATACAGTAAATTTGGTTATGCTAGCATGTTTGGAAATATTTAAACCACGTGTGTTACAACCATAGACTGTATAAAACATGGACGTAGTGTCCGTGACGTCACCCGTAGATTTCCGAAGAGCGTTTTTGAAGCTCAAAAGTGGGCGGAGCCGGCCGTCGCCATCTTGGCAGCGCGTCACTCCCGGATAATCGAAAATGGGCAAAGAGGCGGGAGCAGGTTGCTGAAGCCACGCCCACCTAGCTCGACGGCAGTGTCAGCAGCGGCAATCCACCTGTCACTCAAGTGGCCACGCCCTTAAGTATGCAGAACTTTAAGCTTAATATAATTTAAACGGATGAGTTATAAAAAAAATTCACCCCCCTCACAGTTGTCATGAAGGGCAAAATTAGCTATATAGACCAAAATAATTTTTTTGAACCAGGCTGTAAAAATGTTTTTTCTGCTGTAAAGTTGGGCATTTTAACATGGGGAGTCTATGGGATTGACTCCCTTTTGCAGCCCGCCTCTAGCGGCCAGTCGATGAATTACAGTTTAAGTCACTTCCGTGTTGGCTTCATGAGAGAAAGCGGGAGGTTACCGCTTGGTTACAGCTAACCAGTGTTGGGGGTAATATATTACAAGTAATGCAAGTTACGTAATCGGATTACTTTTTTCAAGTAACTAGTAAAGTAACGCATTACTTTTTAATTTACAAGAGAATATCTGAGTTACTTTTTCAAATAAGTAACGCAAGTTACTTTTTTTTCCAATTTATTTATTGACAGCTCTCCTGTCCCCATGTTGAGAGAAATCAGAAGATGTTACTGTAGTTTTATAATAAATATGAATATGCATTCATTCATCTCACTCACAAAAAACAACAACACAGATTCAGTATTCCTCAAAATGAATAAAAATAATGCAACTCAGAATATGACGCAAACCTGCAATAATTAAATGTTAAACAACACAAATATCCTTTATGTATTTAATCCCATTCTATTAACCAATGCCTTTGCTTCTGACCTTCGATGATCCAAGCAGACTAATAAGCAGAAATTACTCTAGGCAAACATTTGTGTCTCTTTTTATTGCTGAAGTGTGTTGAAATGTCTTCTTCTGCATTCTACGGTACGGACGTAACTTCACTTTCCCTTCCCTTCATTTCACTTTTGGTGTGAAAAGGCTTTTATATTTGCACAAAAATAGAGTTTTTTTATTTTAAAAACAAACAAGCAAGCCCTGTCCAGATTTAAAAAGTAACGCAAAAGTAACGTAACGCATTACTTTCCATAAAAAGTAACTAAGTACCGTAATTAGTTACTTTTTTATGGAGTAACGCAATATTGTAATGCATTACTTTTAAAAGTAACTTTCCCCAACACTGCAACTAACCCCGCATTAGTTTGTGCCCCGCTGCCCAGAAGATCACGTGGTTTGTCTTGCTGATGTGAGTTTGTGTTCAGATCTTGAGGACTAGAGGGCAGCACTGACATGGTTTGTGTTTCTGTATGTCTATTTCAAATATGCAATTTTGTATTATGTTTTTATTTTTTTTTTAAAGTTCTGTTTTAAATGAGTTTTATTTTGCTGTTTTTATTTTTAAGTTAATGTATTTTACATTTTCAATTTAGTTTTTATTATGAATTTTTATTTGTTTTTACATGTCAAATATTGCAACTTCACATTTTTAGAATTTTGTAGTATTTTATTTTATAGTGCATTTTAAAATAATTTACTTTTAAGTTTACATTTATGATTTCAGACGGTTGAGGGCATCTGAAGTACTCAAAATAATCATGTTGAAGCCCAGCAGAGAAACTTCACTTAATTATTATTTCAAACCTCACAAACATCTCTTTTGTTTTGCTGGGGGTCTCTACGGGGGATTTTCTGTCAATTCTGTAAATCAGTATGTGTTGTGAAAAAGCTCTTCGCATAAAATAAAACCGAATGAAAATCACATGTTCTTGTTTGACTTGTTTTCTGGATCACAGACGGCTCTGATCTCCAACATGTGAGTTAGTTGTGAACGTTTCATCTGGGTTTGTGTTGTGTAACTCATATGACAGACATAAATAATGAAAATCAGAACCAGATTTTATTGCATGTGTACTGTGTGTTTAATTCTGTCTCATTTCAGTTCATCTGGGTCTTCAGATACACAGAAACAAGACGGTAAGTCACAGATCCACACTAGGGCTAAAGAATAGAATTAGAATAGAGAGTGCTAGAGTTAGAGGGTCAAATAAAGATGGAAGAGATGTGTTTCTAGCCTGTGTTTCTCAGCTGCTCGGATTGAGTTGGGCAGGTCATTATATTTCAAGTAAGTTTAATTCATTTTTTTATTTTTCTGACCATAATAACCTTAGCACAAATACAGTGAAAAAATTATTTGTGTGGTACAGTTACATATTTCTTTAGATCTAAGCATGGTGCATGTTCTAACATGTTTCTCTCTCTCTCTCTGTTTCTAGACATTCCATAAGTGCAGTTCTGGTTTCCATGGCAGCAGACAGTCAAAATAGAGGAGATTTAGGATAGAGACCGAGAAACGCTTCAGTCACACAGTAAATGAACATAAAGCTTTGTGTCATTACAGGTACATCTACTACAGCACACATTCACACGAACATGTGATTAGACATTTTAACAGTGTCTGTGAGGGGAAAAACTCACACACTCAAATATTAAGAAAGAATTGAGTTTTAAACCAGGGGTATGATCTGAAATGATCCCGTGATTCAAAGACAGATATATGAGAGTCTCATTGTGATTCATTTCTAGAAAGGAAAGCGAGAGGTTATAAGGTTTTCTCTACATTTATCCTTCATGTCTCATTAAATGATCCAATCCTTTAATAGCAAGTCAAACGACTGATGTAAAACACCATCAGATTGGTTGTTCAATTATTTGAAATAAGCGTTATGAATATTTGCATTGTTCGTTATGATGTAAACCGATTCTGTAGTGGACTGATTCACTTCAGAGAACTTATGAATCATTTGTGCACACTGATTGATTCAGTCATTCAATATGACTCACATTCTGGGCCACATATTTAAATACATATTTTATATTTTGACATGAAATGTGAAACACATTGCGATGCGTGTGGTCTTGATCAGAGGTGTGAATGAGAGCCGTATGTGAACTAATGTGTGACAAATCGTCTGCAGTGGTTTTGAACACTATTTTGAGCGTCCAGTGATTCAGTGATTCGTGATTGTTGTGGACAGCAGACAGTCTGAACTGAACATCCACCACAACAACACACAGCGCTGCTTTATTTAGGCCCGGAGGATTGTGCTGATCTGACGGATCACTAACCGTCCCGTCATCAGGATTCTGATTGCTATGTGGTTATTACATAAAGACATAAACAATGCAAAGTCTGATTACATTAATGCATCTGGAAGATGCTTTTATCCAAAACCACTTCCATTGCATTGCATTTGATCAGTTCATGCATCCACTGGGAGCATGGTATTATTTCAGTATTATTTATGTACTATTATAGTTTTTATTAATTCAAATCAAAATTATTTATAACATTTTAATAGCAGGTTTATGTGCCATGAAACATGTTTTCAGCATCATGATCTCGGTTTTCATCATCTGTCATGCTGTATTTCTGCTCTTTTTCCCAAGTTTCTTTGACGTTCTTCATTGGGAATTGGATGGGTATCATTAAGATATTATTTATTTCACCCCAAAATCAAAAGAATTAAGAAAATGTGTTTTTTTTATGAAAGCCCATTTCTGCCACATAAGAAGAGAAAAAAAATCATGACAAATGATGCAATGTTTATGAAATTAAAAGTCAAAATTGACTAAAAGTCAAAATGATGGCACACTAAGTCATATTTATGAGATTAAAAGTAATAATTGTGAAAAGTATTATTTGTAAGATTAAGTCAAAATTATGACCAACAAAAAAAAAAAATCTAAATTATGACAATGAGTTGTATTTTAATTGTCAAAATTATGTCAGAATTATTCAAATGAAGTTGAAATTGAAAGTCAAAATTATGACACTCCAATTCATAATTATGAGATAAAAACTAATCTAATAAAAAAATTAAAAATCTGACTTAGAGTCATAATTATGACAAAGTCGAAATTAACATACTGTCTTTATGAAATATTAAGTCTTAATTATGATTAGTTAGGATGAAAAAGTTTCAATTATTACAATTAAATTTTTCATTTTTAATGTCATAATTCTGACGTTTAAGTCATAAATTTGAATGTTTTGTCATAATTTTGACTCAAGTCATCATTGAATTTTTAAGTCATAATTTTGACGTTTAATTTATAAATATGACTTAGTATGTCATATTTTTTACTTTTTAATCTTTTTAATATTTAGTGAGTCAGTAGCTTTCAGGCTACATAGAAGAAAAACTTAATCATTGCATTAAAAAAATTGCATGTTTTGATATATTTTTTAATTATTTACTTTTGAGAATACGATGCCCAAATGCTTTTAATGTAGGATATCCGCTAGGTTTTATGACTATGACACCTAGAAATGTTGTCTGTGTAGGAAACTCACAAGGTTTTCAAAACATCATGCATAAAAATGTTATGTAGGCAACTTAATAGGTTTTTAAAACTATGATGCCTGGAAGTGCAGTCTATGAAGGGAACTCACTAGTTTTTAAAACTATATGATGCTCACAAATGGGTTTTGAGACTGTGGTGCCTAAAATACTGTCTATGTAGGCAACTCAATAGGCTTTTAAACTATTTCCAGAAATGCTGAAACTCACTGTTTTGAGATTTTGATGCCTGTAAATGCTGTCTACGTAGGAAACTCCTTAGGTTTTAAGGCTATGATGCCTAAAATTGCTATGTAGGAAACTCACTGGGGTTTGAGAGTATGATGTGCAGTGATGCTGTCTATGTAGGAAACTCACTGGGGTCTGAGAGTATGATGTGCAGCGATGCTGTCTATGTAGGAAACTCACTGGGGTCTGAGAGTATGATGTGCAGCGATGCTGTCTATGTAGGAAACTCACTGGGGTCTGAGAGTATGATGTGCAGCGATGCTGTCTATGTAGGAAACTCACTGGGGTCTGAGAGTATGATGTGCAGCGATGCTGTCTATGTAGGAAACTCACTGGGGTCTGAGAGTATGATGTGCAGCGATGCTGTCTATGTAGGAAACTCACTGGGGTCTGAGAGTATGATGTGCAGCGATGCTGTCTATGTAGGAAACTCACTGGGGTCTGAGAGTATGATGTGCAGCGATGCTGTCTATGTAGGAAACTCACTGGGGTCTGAGAGTATGATGTGCAGCGATGCTGTCTATGTAGGAAACTCACTGGGGTCTGAGAGTATGATGTGCAGCGATGCTGTCTATGTAGGAAACTCACTGGGGTCTGAGAGTATGATGTGCAGCGATGCTGTCTATGTAGGAAACTCACTGGGGTCTGAGAGTATGATGTGCAGCGATGCTGTCTATGTAGGAAACTCACTGGGGTCTGAGAGTATGATGTGCAGCGATGCTGTCTATGTAGGAAACTCACTGGGGTCTGAGAGTATGATGTGCAGCGATGCTGTCTATGTAGGAAACTCACTGGGGTCTGAGAGTATGATGTGCAGCGATGCTGTCTATGTAGGAAACTCACTGGGGTCTGAGAGTATGATGTGCAGCGATGCTGTCTATGTAGGAAACTCACTGGGGTCTGAGAGTATGATGTGCAGCGATGCTGTCTATGTAGGAAACTCACTGGGGTCTGAGAGTATGATGTGCAGCGATGCTGTCTATGTAGGAAACTCACTGGGGTCTGAGAGTATGATGTGCAGCGATGCTGTCTATGTAGGAAACTCACTGGGGTCTGAGAGTATGATGTGCAGCGATGCTGTCTATGTAGGAAACTCACTGGGGTCTGAGAGTATGATGTGCAGCGATGCTGTCTATGTAGGAAACTCACTGGGGTCTGAGAGTATGATGTGCAGCGATGCTGTCTATGTAGGAAACTCACTGGGGTCTGAGAGTATGATGTGCAGCGATGCTGTCTATGTAGGAAACTCACTGGGGTCTGAGAGTATGATGTGCAGCGATGCTGTCTATGTAGGAAACTCACTGGGGTCTGAGAGTATGATGTGCAGCGATGCTGTCTATGTAGGAAACTCACTGGGGTCTGAGAGTATGATGTGCAGTGATGCTGTCTATGTGGTGCTCACCAGCTTCAGAGCTGCGCTAAGGTGTTGTCTAGTGAGTGAGTGAGTGCAGTGCGCATTGACACAGACGCAGCAGTAGCGGTTTTGAGAAAGTAAAGCAGGAAAAGAGGCTCTTCCTCCTCCCTCAGAGCGCGTTCTTCATGAACATTTCCTGCCTCCTCTGACTCACGTCCATCTCGCGTTTCCTCTCAGATGAAGGAGGAGAATGAGGCTCGAGCCGATTTAAGAGCACCGACCCGGGGTCAGACGCGATGGAGCGTGTAGTGGAGCGGTTCGGTTCTGTCGGTTTTGGATCGGTTCTTCTCGTGTGTCTGGTGTCTGGTGAGTTTCCGCTTCAGTTACTACGGCGCGACGCGACGCGAGCGTTTCACTGGAGCGAGCGAGTCGCGTCGCGTCACACTCAGTGTTTATGGGGTGTAAATAGATTAATTATTAGTTCCTCTCTCAGTGTCTGAAACTGTCAGACAACACGAGCCTGACACACGTTGCGCGCGCGTGTGTGTGTGTGTTTGAAACCCTCCAATTCTGTTCCTGGTAATTTGTTCGTTCTGTTTTTATTTACTAAGTGTACTGTGACATTTCGTGATACTAAAGTCGTGTAAAACATGCTTTTAAAAGTATCGTGTTTTGAGTTGTTACAAAAGCTGTGTTGCATTACTATGGTGGGATCTCGTTCAAATATTTACCACAGTTTAACGAGTGTGGTGGTGCCATGATAAAGTATTAAATATTATAGTTAACTATAAGTAAAACCATTAAAAAAAAATCGTTAATTTAAATGAACGTTAACTGAAATAAATATAGCCTATAATATTAAATAAAAGTTTTTTTTTTTGCTTTAATTTAGTTTAACATGATGTAGCCTACTAAAATAACTAAAAATGAAATATAAAATTAATAGACATATAATTAATAGGCAGGCTATAGACATATTACACAATAATAATAATAATACAATGACAAAAACAAACAAAGAAATTCAAAAAAATCTGAAAATATTAAAATAAAAACATTTAAAATTATTATTAATTAATACAAGCTGTAAATGTGTCTGCAGAATGACTACCATATTTATCATGATGTCAGATAGATAGATAGATAGACTGACAGACGGATAGACAGACAGACAGACAGGGATGGATGGACGGACGGACGGACGGATGGTAGATAGATAGATAGAGAAAGATAGAAAGATAGATAGATAGATAGATAGATAGACAGACAGACAGACAGACAGACAGACAGACAGATAGATAGACAGACAGACAGACAGACAGAGATAGATAGATAGATGATGGATGATAGATAGATAGATAGATAGATAGATAGACAGACAGACAGACAGACAGACAGACAGATAGATAGACAGACAGACAGACAGACAGATAGATAGATAGATAGAAATAGATGCAGTGGGTTTATGTGTTGTGTTGTTAAATAATTAATTAAATGGATCATAATACAAGTTGCATTAAATTGATAGATACCTTTTAGATTTGTATGTATTTAGATTAAATAAAAATGAATTCTTCTTAAATGAAGTTGCAGGTGTTTTGTCTTGTATCTTCATCACTGTCCATCACTGAAGTAAAACACAGCATTCGTCCACACAGATGTTTCTGCGGTTTAGCGTGAAACCTGGTTTAGCGTAAACCTGCGGTTGCATTTAAGAGATCCTGAAGATCCAGATATAATCCTTTTACCGCGGCTAACAGTGATGCAGCATGTGTTTGTGTTTATTTTCCTGGCAGACGCAGATACTGAAGCAACGTCCAGCTGAATGTTGAGACGATTACGTCATCAGATCCTGAGATGCTTGTTGCTGTAGAAAACGTTTTTTTAATTAACACATGTGTCTGTGAATCAGCCGGTGTTTTGGTGATTTTCAGTGGATTTATGAAGTCAGTTTTTGACCAATCACATTAAATATAAACATCATCCACTAACTAACCACAAACAAAAACATTACCTTTGGTTGATCCAAGGTTAGTTAATTAAAACAAACAAAAAAAAAGTTAACTGAAATAAAATAAAATATAAAAAAATTCTGCTATTTTATTTCTAATTTTTATATAGTTTAACTTGATCTGCTAAAATAACTATTAAAAACTGTAAAGACATATTTACAAAACATGAAATTACTAAAGCTTTAACTGCAATTAAAATAAAAACAAAATTATAAAAATAAACATGAATTCAAAATATTAATGAAAGCTATAATAGTATCTCAATCCGGTTCTGATCTCGCCTCTGTTTGTGTCTCAGGTGCATCAGCTCTGCTCCACACAGCCAATCCACACAGTGTGTGTAAGTCATGTGACCCTCAGCCGGCGAACTGCAAGTCGAATCAGTGCATCGCCAACTGCAGCGTATCAAAGGTCTGCCCGAGTCCAGATGACGTCTGCGCCGCCGTCTGGTATGATGCACTCTTGAACATGAATCATGCAGCTGCAATGGGGTTTGTTCCAACACGCTCACTGACGTGATGCAGCATTCTTCACTTAAAGCAGTAGTTCACCTAAAAATGCTGAAAATTCACTTGCCCTCAGGCCATCTGAGATTAGTTTATTTCTTCGTCAGATTTGGAGAAATGCAGCATTGCATCAGTGTCTCAGCAATGGATGCTCTGCAGTGAATGGGTGCCGTCAGAATGAGAGTCCAAACAGCTGATAAAAACATCACAATAATCCACAAGTAATCCACACCACTCCAGTCCATCAGTTCACGAGTTCACACTTACTTATAATGAACCGAGTAAAGTTTATGCGTATTTGGCGTGCTGTCCGGGGAGAGGGCTCCGAGCTCAGTAATTACTCTCGAGCCCGGGGTCCTCCCCCTGGCCGGGGAGAGGGGTCCGAGCTCGGGATTAAGCCCGGACCCAGAATGCTCCCCCCGAGTGTTCCTTCCCGTGCTGGGGTAGGAACGGGCTGAAGGTGAGGAGTCGGGGTGGTGGAGGGATGCTAAGGACGGGAGATAATGGAGGTAAGGCTGCTTTGTTTATTTATAGAGGTTCTCTCTTGAGCTGATTGGATAGATGGTGTAATTACTGATGATGAACTGGCCGTGTTAATTATCTGTGCGCGCTCCTCCCGAAACTTGTTAATAAAACATCACTTAATGTCTTGAGAAGACAAAAGCTGCGTTATTGTAAGAAACAAATCCATTAAGACATTTTGGTTACACTTTACTTGAAGGGGTGTGCATAAGACACATGACACATGTCATGAATATGCAGGTTTTTTATGCATGTTTATGACAACTGTCATTAAGTGTCATTCGCTCAGTTATGTAATTTTTAATGCAAAGATGACATTGTTTGAGATGTCTTTGTTATGGGCTATGGTTAGGGGTTAGGGTAGGGTTAGGTCAAATAATGTCATATTTGCATTAAAAATGACATAACTGAGCGAATGACACTTAATGACAGTTGTCATAAACATGCATAAAACCTCCTTCATATTCATGACATGTGTCATGTGTCTTATGCACACCCCTTCAAGTAAAGTGTTACCGACGTTTTTAACTTTAAACTGTTGCTTCTCAGTTCAGTTCAGTTTTATTTATATAGCACATTTAAAAACAACTATGGTTGACCAAAGTGCTTAACAATGTCCAAAAAAAACCCCCACGTTTCTGGCTAAAATACGTCCATAATCCATAATAACGCTTCCTCCAGTGTAAAAGTGGTCTGGATTGAATCAGGAGAGAAACACCGTTTACAAGCCAAAACAGTCAAAAACAGCTTTGAACAAATATATGTGTGGATTTTGAAGTGAGAGACAACAGGAGATGGACTTATTCGCTGGAGGAAATGTTATTATGGCTTATTTTAGCCTGAAGCAAAGGTTTGAAGTTAAAAAGGCCTTAACAATGGATCTGTTTCCTACAAACACGCAGCATTTAGCTTCTCCAGATGTTAGCTGATGGACTGGAGTGGTGAGGATTATTGTGATGCTTTTATCAGCTGTTTGGACTCTCATTCTGACGGCACCCATTCACTGCAGAGCATCCACTGGTGAGCAAGTGATGTAATGTTACATTTCTCCAAATCTGATGAAGAAACAAACTCATCTACATCTCAGATGGCCTGAGGGTGAGTACATTTTCAGCTAATTTTCATTTTTGGCTGAACTATTCTTTTAAGAAATGACAATAAAGTGTGCGTCTTGAAGCAAAGAAGCCTTTTTCAAAATAGAACCAAAAAGTTTTCGACCTGAATCATTCTTAAAGGGATAGTGCACCTAAAAATGAATAATTTACTCTCCCTTATTTGCATTTTTTGGGTGAATGATCCTTTACAGTAAGGTCTTTACAGATACATGAAGGTTCTTTAAGGCACCAGAATATAGTTGGATAAAAAGAACCAGAGAACTTTAAAAGTTTCTCCTGTGACATTAATTTTCTAAACCATCTTTGATATAGATGTAGATGTGTAATAGATGCAAACCAACCTGTACACTGCTGCATTATGGGTTTTGTAGTTGTGATTATTACATGAAAATGGAAAATGCAGCATGAGTTTGTTTCACTTTCCATGCAGCAGAAGATACAGGAACAACGACCCAAAATACACAAACGCTGGTGTAAATCAGCTGACTGGACATAACTGACTTACTGTTTCTCTTACTATTACTAAATTACTGTTTACTGGACACAGTATGCAACTGTTAAAGTGTAGCATATACTGTGAACTAGCTACTATTGTTTTGAATAACATGTGAAAGCACATTTTAATGATGAACATTTCATAATTCACTGTGGCATCCATTAATCATCATCAGCTGTAAGTCAATTAAAAATTTTAATCTAATTAATTTTATGATGTGTCGATTAATTAATATAATAATCACAATTTACATTTGGCTGTGAAAATCAGACCAATATCAATCTTCCCCCAAAAGATTATTTAAACTTTTCTTTTTTTTTTTTGGTTAAATGAGAAAGTATTAAGTAGACATTACAAATAGTAGCTTTAGAAAGAAATTTGATTTGATTTAATATAAAAATTATTACACATAAACATTTAGGCTACAACAGCCTAACATAAACTATGGAACATAAAAGAAGATAATTTGAGAAACATCTTAATGCAAACATCTCCTAGATACGGCTAGGAACTATACTCTCATTCCGGCGTAATAATCAAGGAACGTTGCAGCCGTACTATGGGTGCAGAAGGCGCAATGATATTACACAGCGCCTGAAAATAGGCTAACTTCCGTCAACATAACCAACGTGACCACCTGCTTGCACAGGAAGCGTGCTGGGGACTATTTTCAGGCATTTACGCCGGAATGAGAGTATAGTTCCTAGCCATTTCGGCCTAGAAAATCACAACTTTTAATTTTCCGTCGGTCTTAGTACACGATGTAACTACAGAAGAGTCGAGTTTTAAATAGGAAAAATATAGAAACTCTTTGGTCATTTTTGAGCGAGATGCTAACGGTCTAATCAGATTCAATGATCTATGCTAAGCTACAGCTAAAAGTGCTACCGCCAGACCCGGAGATCGGCTGAATGTATTCGAAAACGGTAAAACTAAACTGTTTAACTCTAGGGGAGCTGGAAAATGAGCCTAGTTTCAAAAATAGTGGAGTGTTCCTTTAAGGAAAGAAACGAATGAATCCTCCCAACTAGCAGATATTTACTCTAATAGACAGAAAACTTGTATTAAGCAAAACACTTACACACTCTTGCTGTCTCACAGTCAATTCGCTTAAAGAGTGAAAATTTTAAGGGGGTCTGAATACTTTCCGTACCCACTGTACATATATGTGACCCTGGAGCACAAAAGCAGTCTTAAGTCGCTGGGGTATATTTGTAGCAATAGCCAACGATACACTGTATGGGTCAAAATTATTGATTTTTTTTTATGCCAAAAATCATTAGGATATTAAGTAAAGATCATGATTAGTAATATGCATTGCTAAGAACTTCATTTGGACAACTTTAAAGATGATTTTCTCAATATTTAGATTTTTTTGCACCCTCAGATTCCAGATTTTCAAATAGTTGTATCTCGGCCAAATAGTGTCCTATCCTAACAAACCATACATCAATGGAAATATTATATAATTAAATATAATATATTTATTCAGCTTTCAGATGATGTATAAATCTCAATTTCAAAAAATTGACCCTTATGAATGGTTATGTGGTCCAGGGTCACATATAGTCTCTCTCGCTCTCTCTCTCTCTCTCTCTCTCTATATATATATATATATAGTATACACACACACACACACACACACACACACATATATGTATATATAAAATTTTCAGCCCACTTTTGACAGTCTGATGTGATTTTATGGTTAATTTCACTTCCATTTTTTCATAACACTGGAAATGAAAGGTTGAGCTCATTGCATTTTATGATACTGTATCACACACATTGTGTTCTGTTATAATACTGCGCATTTTGACAAATGTAGTAGATCACCAGGATATTGACTCATGCAGAAAAGCT
This sequence comes from Sinocyclocheilus grahami, assembly GCF_001515645.1. NCBI lineage: Eukaryota > Metazoa > Chordata > Actinopteri > Cypriniformes > Cyprinidae > Sinocyclocheilus > Sinocyclocheilus grahami. Next base: position 42,301 of record NW_015506494.1, on the reverse strand, counting down.
GCATACTGTGCAGACATAATGCACAGTGCAGAATAAGTATGAGTAGTATGCTAGTGATTGCATGAACTGCGAGCTGTGATTGCTATTTCTGTCTCTCAGGTGGAGGGAGGCTGGAGTTGTGACGGTGGAGACGAAGTGTCATGACCCGACGCGGCTGCTGAACGGCGTGATGCTGGACGACTACAGCAGCTCGGACTGTGTGCTGTCGGTCAGAAACATGAACACCCCTAACCTCCGTCTGTGCGCCTGTACGGGACGAGAGTGCAACGAACGCATGCTGCTGAACAAACCTGATGACCAGATCGCTATATGTGAGTGCATTTGTGGTGTGTGTGTGTGGTTACCTACTATTTGTCATTCCATCAGCACTGAGTAGGTGTGTGTTTGTGGTTTCATACGTGTAGTGTTTGTTTGAGGTCTCCATCAGGTGTGTGTCTGGTTTTCAGTGCATAATATATTTCACATATCATCAGCATTGAGCTAAATCTGAAAAATGGCATATTTGCATTCATATTGTTCATGTTGTGAATGTAAAATTGATTCTTGAAGTGTCTGTAGTAATTGTGTTGGTTTTACATAAAGCAAGACAATCAAGATAAACTGTCTTATCTAGTTATAACAAGTGTCATATAAAGTTGGGTTACAAATGCTCTGAACTGCCTCTAAAGAGAGAACTTTTATTTGATCTATTTTTGGATTATTGATAAAACTCTCATTTGTTAACATTAGATAATGCATTAGCTAACATGAACTTTCTCTATATATATATATATATATATATATATATATATATATATATATATATATTTATATTTAAAATAAAATAAAATACTACGCACATATAAAATACAATAAATAATACAATAAAATATAAAAAATATTACATATTAAAATTAAATTAACTAATATTAAACGATATAACTTTTTCATGTATTCATGTAACATGTATATGTAAATGTTGAAATAAACATTAAAGGGGTCATCGGATGCTACATGCACTTTTACAAGTAGTTTGAACTGAAATGTGTGTTAGCAGTGTGTGTACACAACCACCCTATAATGATAAAAAGGGGCGGGGTCAGAAGAGCTCATTAGCATTTAAAGCGACATGCAATAAAACAGCTTGCTGTAGACAGAGCTGTTTTTGACAGGATAAAAACGGTGTAGTTATACACTAATATTGAGACATTTTAACCAAACTATCCTTTAGGGTCTTTTCATTAAGGCCCTAAAGGATCATATCAACTTGTGGAAAATGGGCATCTGATGACCCCTTTAAAATACCAAAAAAATCAATAAAATGCTGCATACGAGCAGTAATTCCTTTGAAATGACTATAACAGGCAGAATGAATCAATTTAGATATTATATATTTCTCTCTGTGTGTTTTTGCAGTGCCTACATCAGAAACTAAAGGAGGATTCAGACTCGCTCAGCTCTGTAGGTTCTGTGACATTGAATCCACGGCGTGTAACGCCACCGGCGTCTGCGAATCCTTGTGCAACATCTCCTCCATCTGCGAGAATCCCAACGAGGTCTGCGTCAGCGCCTGGTATGAGTCACTTTTCTATGTTATACATCTATGTTTTTGTTTACATACTCAATCTGCAAATCTGAATCTGCATTTGCTCTGCATTCAGTATCAATGCTGTCTAGACATTCGTATTTCCGATATCAATCTCTACATGAACTCTCTGTATTCGTTCAGTATGAATGTCGACCACGACTGCGTTAATCAGGAAATAGCTTTACTGTGATACAGGAAATGCTGTCTGACTTCCAGACATTCCTGCAGGAAATAGTTCAGTTCGGCTCGGAGACAAGCTCTGAGAGTGAAAAAACACAGTCAGAGTGATCGTGACAGAAAGAGTTTAAAGGAGTAGTTCAGCCGAAAGTGAACATTTGGCGAGTTTGTTTCTTCATCAGATTTGGAGAAATGTAGCATTGCATCAGTGTCTCAGCAATGAATGCCCTGCAGTGAATGGGTGCCGTCAGAATGAGAGTCCAAACAGCTGATAAAAACATCACAATAATCCACACCACTCCAGTCCATCAGTTAACATCTGGAGAAGACAAAAGCTGAAACAAATCCAGCATTACGACGTGTTTAACTTCTATTGCTTCTGGCTAGAATCCATAATAATACAAAAAGAAAAGAAAATATGGAGTAGCTCAATTTCCGAACATATGTTACAGAACAATATAATATAGAAGTTTTTAATGTCTTTGAAAGAAGCCTCTTCTGCTCACCAAGGTTGCATTTATTTGATCAAAAATACAGTAAAAATAGTGAAATATTATACAATTTAAAATAGCTGTTTTCTATGTGAATATCTGTTAAACTGTAATGTATTTCTGTGATCAAAGCTGAATTTTCAGCATCATTACTCCAGTCTTCAGTGTCACATGATCTTCAGAAATCACTCTAATATGCTGATTTTCTGCTCAAGAAACATTACTGATTATTATCAATGTTGAAAACAATATTTTTGTGGAAACTGTGATGCATTAAATTTTTTTTCGGATTCGCAGATGAATGGAAAGTTCAAAAGAACAGCATTTAATTGAAATAGAAATCTTTTGTAACTTTATAAATGTTTTTACTGTCAATGTAATGCGTCCTTGTTGAATTAAAATATTAATTTCTTTCAAAAAAATTCCCAAACTTTTAAAGCAGTATATATTTGGTGGATTTTAAAGAGGACACACTTCTGGTATTCTCAGATTGACTGAATAAAAGCCAATCAGCTCACAATGTGCATGTTGTGTTTCAGGAGGAGAAATAAAGGGAACCCCATCATCGAGACGGTGTGTCACAATCCGGCGCGCCCGTTTCACGGTCAGTATCTGACGGACTACAACAACTCCGTCTGTCTGATGAAGCAGGTGAAGGGCATGGAGGAGGATTTCTACATCTGCTCCTGCAGTCAGGAAGAGTGCAACGCTCCACTCTTCTTCCCTGACGGTGAGTGAGATGTGAATGACAGGAGCTAGAGTTTATTTTTGAAAGAAATTGATACTTGTATTCAGCAAGGATGCATTCAACTGATCAAAAGTGACAGTAAAGGCATTTAGAATGTTACAGAAGATTCCTATTTCAAATAAAAGCTGTTCTTTTGAACTTTCTGTTCATCAAAGAATCCTGAAAACTAAAATGTATCAGTTTCCACAAAAATATGAAGCAGCACAACTGTTTTCAACATTGATAATAACCAGAAATGTTTCTTGAGCAGCAAATCAGCATATTAGAATGATTTCTGAAGATCATGTGACACTGAAGACTGGAGGAATGATGCTGAAAATTCAGCGCTGCATCACAGAAATAAATTACATTTTAACAGATATTCACTTAGAAATCAGCTATTTTAAATTGTAAAAATATTTCACAATATTACTGTTTTTACTGTATTTTTGATCAAATAAATGCAGCCTTGATGAGCAGAAGAGACGTCTTTTAAAAACATAAATCGGAATGATTCCAAGCTTTTGAACAGTGATGATGTAACAGTCAGATGATCACTCTAAGTGGGCCGTTCTCGATCAGAATAAGAATATTAAGACTCATATCTCACAGTTTTGACTCTTTCACACTGTGCTGTAGGTCAGTTTAAAAGCACTCTTGGAGTAAACTGTGCAAGCCGTTTTCTGTAATGTCTCCGGGGAGCTGCTGAAGCGTTCAGACGTGTGGTTTCCTGTCTGTGTCTAAAGATCATCACATGCAGAGATCTTGTTTTTATAGCCGCGTGTCATTTCTGTGCATCTGCGTGTGCACGTGTGCGGTTTGTGTTTGGTTGCACATCACTATGTTTACTGTAACGTGTATCATTAGGGAGTTTTTTGCGAGGAAAGGACCACTAACGTTTCTTTCTGCTTCTGACTAGAGTCTAGTTTTAGATTCGTTACGCAGGAAGCTGCATCATGTGATTCTGAAAGGAAACTTTTGCTGCAGAAAATATCGGTCTGTCCACATGTAAAAACTGCTAAATGTTGTGATGTTCAGCCTCTTGGTTCTTGTCTTGTTTTCCAGTATTTAAATGTTTCTGAATCACATTTACATAAGAGGAATTTTTTTTTTCAAAGTGTCAGAAAAAAAAAAAGACTTCTGCATTCTCAAACACATTAATTCACAGACTATGCAGTAAAATGGCATACTATTGAAAACTAAGCAGAATGGTCATTTTTGTTTGTGAAAATCTAGTTTAGTTGCTTCTTGCAACTCAAACTAAATCCTGACGCTGTTTCAAAGGGTCGATGCCACTAATTGTATTAGTTTAGTGATTAGTTAGCACTTTCTCAGAAGTGCTCATAAAGCTTTTATTTTGTTTCCTGTGTGCTTTTACTCCCGGACGTTGTGTCAAGTCAGACAGTCAGATTGGAAATTAATTTTTCAACAGATCTTTACAGCATTGTGTACAATAAAAATGTATGACATTTTAGATGGACAGTACATCTTTAAAAAAACAACCCTCTAACACTAGTTTTCTCTATTCTTTTGTTACATGTACTGCACTAGGCTAACCGCGACTTGTCACAGCACTTACATATTATTGCTCTTGTTGGTTTTGATTGCTTCTATTGTCCTCATTTTATAAGTCGCTTTGGAAAAAAGTGTCTGCTAAATGACTAAGTGTGTGTGTGTATATATACTGTACATACATATATGTATTTAAAGTAATAACAATTTTACAGTTTTTACATATTATTGTTATATATTTCAGTACATATAATTTATCTGTTATATATAATTGAACGGACAGCACATCTGTCCATCACAACTCTGTTTTCATTAATGATGACATAAAAAAAATTGAAAACGAGAGTTTTTGAGAACATTTTTCTCTAAAAGTAAATAAATAAATACATGCATACATAAAAGAAAAAAAGCTCCAAGCAAAAAAGGAATAGTAATTTTATTTAGTTGTTAAATTTTTCATAATTTTATGTGCTTTTGTCATTTTCATTATATTTTTTATATATTACTAATTAGGTTGAATTACTATTTTTTTTTCAGTTATAGTTCCTTATTTATTTTAAGTTGGTAATTTGAGTGCTTTGGCTTAAAGGGTTAGTTCACCCAAAAAATGAAAATTCTGTCATTAATTACTCACCCTCATGTCGTTCCAAACCTATAAGATCTTCGTTCATCTTCGGAACACAAATTAAGATATTTTTGATGGAATCTGAGAGCTTTCTGACCCTCCAAACTGCAATGCTTCTAACACGATCAGAGTCCAGAAACATAGTAAGGACCAGCGCCAGGGTGACGCGGAGGAGATGCATTGTTGAATAAAGTTGTTATTTTTGTTTTCTTTGTGCATGAAAGGTATTCTCGTAGCTTCAAAAAATTACGGTTAAACCCCTGGGGCCAATTGTTCAAAAAGTTTAATCTGGATCAGAATTATCTGGATTTGGAAATCCCATGTTTTGCGATCCAGGTTTTGTGCTGGCTTTTCAAAGCAAAATTGGATTGGATCACCCAAATCTGGATTACTAGTGCTCTACGGAGCCCCATAAATTTTATTACATTTTTGTTCCTGAAATCCACCCTTCTGCTGGGATCAGAATAATCCTTTATTTTTTGGGGGTCAAAAGTATCCCAATGTTGCTAAAACGTTTTGCACAACACAAATTGAGGATTTAATCCAGATCAAGATTGGATTTTGTGATCTAATCCGAATTCAGAATCCTTTTTTTTTTCTTTTGAACAACCCATTTTCAAGATTTGATCCAATCTGATCAGATTTATTTTGAACAACTGGCCCCTGATGTCACATGGATTATTTTAATAACATGGTTACTACGTTTCTGGACCTTGATCGTGTAAGGACCCTTGCTGTCTATGGAGGGTCAGAGAGCTCTCGGAATTCATCAACAAATATCTCAGTTTGTGTTCTGAAGATGAACGGAGGTGAGTTTGGAACGACATGCGGGTGAGTAACTTTATTTCAGGTAACAGACATGTTTGTAATAGTTCTGTTTTGAGTAAACCGGTAGTAATTTTCCTCTGGTGTTCCTGTGCAGTGTCAGCTCCTCCAGAAGGCTTTGAGAGGAATCTCCCGCCGGTGCTGTTGGTCAGTCTGGTTCCTGCGTTGATCGCTGTCGTCGTTCTCCTCTCGGCCTTCTACTGCTATCGCCTGTTTCGCCAGCAGAACCTCAAAGTGCCCAAAACCAAAGGCATCGACAGCGAGACCTGTGCAATCATCATGAGCGACGACGACCGATCCGACAGCAGCTCGGCCAACGCCAACAGCCTCAACCACAACACCGAGCTGCTCCCCATCCAGCTGGATGTTATAGTCGGGAAAGGCCGCTTCGCTGAAGTCTACAGAGCCAAACTCAAGCAGGGAGCGACGGACGAATCCTTCCAGATGGTAGCGGTCAAAATATTTCCCTATGAAGAGTATGCCTCGTGGAAAACCGAGTGGGAGATTTTTTCAGACGCTGAGCTTCGGCACGAAAACGTGCTTCAGTTTCTGACCGCCGAGGACCGGAAGGCAGAGCGACGCTATTGGCTGATAATGGCCTATCACGAGCGAGGGAACCTGCAGGAGTTCCTGACGCAGCACGTGATTGGCTGGGACGAGCTGTGCCGATTGGGTGGATCTCTGGCGAGGGGCGTGGCTCATCTCCATGCCGACCGGACGCCATGCGGACGCGCTAAAGTGGCCATCGTGCACCGCGACCTGAAGAGCGTGAATGTGCTGGTAAAGTCGGACCTCAGCTGCTGCCTGTGTGACTTCGGTCTCAGTCTGAGACTCCATAACTCCATGTCTCCTGAAGAACTGGCCAACAGCGGACAGGTGAGAGTGTGCCGTCACTACTGACCCAAACCCTGCCTCATTTTCAGGAAAATTCCATATGTCAGTTATTAATATATTATATTATTTATTATATCTATTATATTAATAATTAATTATTTTAATTATAGGCCAATACTATAAACTAAATAGTTGTGTGTGTGTGTGTGTGTGTATATATATGTATGTGTGTGTATGTATATAATTTCTATATTAAAATAATCTATTTTTAATTAGTATATAGTATTAGTATTTCATTAAAATAATTAATTATGAATAAAGCATGTATTAATTAATCATATGTAATAAATAATATATTCATTTAATAAATACATTCAATTAGATATATAAGGTTATGTAAAGGTTATTTTTATAAATTGTTTTTATGCAATATATTTAGGAAAAAACATTCTTAAATGCATTTATTTATTTATTTAATACTACTATTTCATTGCATTTTTCTTTCAAAATGTTCATATTTTAAAAATCAAGCATCTATCTATCTATCTATCTATCTATCTATCTATCTATCTATCTATCTGTCTGTCTGTCTGTCTGTCTGTCTGTCTGTCTGTCTGTCT
>NW_015506494.1:23280-30990 GCF_001515645.1 Sinocyclocheilus grahami | reverse complement strand
TATATATATATATATATAATTATAGAAAAGCATCATTCAATCTCTGTTCTAAAGTTCCCAGGAAATGTATGCATCAAAAACAGGAAGCATCGCTGTCATGAACTCGGCCGTGACACGCGTCATGTCACACAGCCCACTTCCTGTTCCTGCACTGTGCACTTCCTCTATGGCTTTGCTGTTGTTGTTGTTGTTTAAGGGTCTTTATTTCAGGTTCAAGAGTATTTGTGGCAGGAAACAGCCAGATTTGTGTCGTTTGTTGTGAATGACTGGTTAAAACCCTGTTGACGCACTTCACACAATGCCATTCTCCAGTGATTCCCTGCAGTCCCCTCTGAGCACAGAGCTGATGCTGGTGTGTGTGTGTGTGTGTGTGTGTGCAGATGTGCGGGAATACGAGCCTCCGTTCGGGAAGCTGAAGGATCATCTGTGTGTGGAGAGCATGAAGGACGACGTCATCAGAGACCGACTGAGACCCGAGATACCGGCCAGCTGGACTAACCACACGGTAACTACCTAAACTAGTCTCACAGAGCCTGACGGTTCACTAAACCAGCACCTCTTAACCTTGAAACCTCATTATCAAAGACAATATTCACAGACCCAGAGATACTTCTAGTGCTTGTGTAATGCTTGTGAAGCTGTGAAGCTGCTCATATTTCGACTTTTGTATTTGCAGCAGGCTTATTATAGTTAACGAAAACTAAAATCATAAAAAAATGTTCTTGACATAAAATAAATGTTAACTGAAATGAAATATAAAAAGCCTAAATTTATTTGATTTCATCTAGTTTTTTTCAAAGTTTGTTTTTATTTTAAACTTAAATACAAATTACAACTATAGACATGTAAAAAAAGACAAAAAGATCAAACTTATTAAAATATAAAAATTAAATCTAATTTAAAATAAAAAAACTATAACATTTAACTACAATATTTAAATATCTACTCACTATAGTGCTGTGCTGTTAGATGTAATATATATTAATCTATTTAATTCTTTAAATCTAAATTGTATTATTTATTTTAATCTATTACTATCTATTTATGAAATGTATTACTTATTTTAAACCCATTGTTTTTATTTATTTTAATTATTTATTTAAATCTATTTTATTTATTACAATCATTCATTTAAATCATTAATATATTTAATTTAATCTTATTTTTATTTACTTATTTTTCTTTTTCAGTATTTATTTAAATCTGTTTTAACTCATTTTTATTATTTGTTGTCATGTTTTAATTATGTATTTATTTTAATATAATATATTTTTTTAAATCTTTATTATTTAATAATTCATTTATTTATGTGAATCATGTATTTATGCATTTAGTTTAATATCATTTTTATTATTTATTCATTTATTTTGATTATTTTTTTTTTTTCCACTGTTTCCTCATAACTTCCTGATATCATTATCTTGTCTCTCTCTCTCTCTCTCTCTCTCTCTCTCTCTCTCTCTCTCTCTCTCTCTCTCTCTCTCTCAGGGTGTTCATCTGCTGAGCTCCACTATAGAGGAGTGCTGGGATCACGACCCCGAGGCGCGTGTGACGGCGCAGTGTGTCGTGGAGAGATTCAGTGAAATCAGCAGCGCTGTGATCTCGCCCCTCAGCGCCGACACCAAGAGCGCACAGGATTCTGGGAACGATGAGAAGGAGATCTGAACCGCAGACACCCGTCTGTCCAATCAGCTGATGAAGACTGTTTAAGACAAACATGTGACATTTGCACATTACAGGATCAGCTAAACACACCACATCCATGCATGCGTACAGCACAGGTGACGTTTATTTAGCTATGAACTCATACTCCATATCCAGAGCGCGTGTATGACGCCAGCCGCTCGTTAGCAATCATTATAAGCTTCAGGGAAAATCTGCTTCGCTGACGTGAAACAGTCAAACACAGAGGAACGGGGGTCCTGACGCAAAGGATTCTGGGACGTGTGAACTCGTACCAAGAAAATCCAAGAGACCCTTTGTGAACTTACAGTATTATAAAGCCACAAGATGATTATGAGCGATAAACCAGATCAAATCCAGCTGGTTTAAGTGTTTATTAAAGAAAAATATATAAAATAGCTAGTGCTGTCAAACGATTAATCGCGATTAATCGAATCCAAAATAAAAGTTTTTGTTTACATAATATATATGTGTGTGTAGTGTGTATATTTATTATGTATATATAAATACACACACATGCATGTATATGTTTAAGAAAAATGTGTTATGGTTATATATTAAATATATTTATATATACATAATATACACAGTACATATACATTATGTAAACAAAAACTTTTATTTTGGATTCGATTAATCGCGATTAATCGTTTGATTAAAGCACTAAAAATAACCAAAGAGAACTGTGAGCCAAAGATGATCTGGATTATAGCGATCAAATATGAATTCTGCTGTTTTTGAGACTCTCAGGTGAAGCTGTTTGTTTATTAATGTGAAAATCTGAAGACTTTTACACACGTGCCTTACAGAGCGGAGATTCGTTTAGATTAATGTTGATGATCAGTTAACGAGGATCTGAAATATCAACATTCAGGTTCAGCGTCTGAAAGCAACACTTATAAAAGCAGAGAAGAGAGCACTTTTTGCATATATAATCATTGTGTATATTTGTTAAAAAAAAAGCATCATAAAATCATTGTTTGTGAATGTTGTTTTTGTGGACCGCTTACACACTGCAGCTGAATATAGTGCGTTAAATCAACATGAAATCAAGTTTTAGTCTCTTAATTCAGAAGTCAAATTAGTTGCACACATTGTTTCATGTCAATTTTTAATAGATTTTTCAGACAGAGTTCAACGAGCACATTCATAGCAGGCTAAATCAATCAAAAATATGCTCTTCTGATTGTTTCTTTCTTTCTGGTTTTCTGGTATTAAAACGCCAGGAAAGATTTCTCTATATAATAAAATCTGTAAATAAACCACAGATTTTGTGAGGATGATTTGAGGCTCAGACTCTGATTGAATCATATGCTGCCCCCTGCTGGAAAGATTCAGTATAGGATGGAATACACGGCTGGAAAACGAAAGTGTAATTTCATCAGCAGCCAGTGAGGGGCAGCAATGCGCTCAATAATAACACCTGGAAGAGAAGAACTTCCACTATAGTGCAGATCTGTCTAGGGCGAGAGAATGAAATAAAAGGACTGCAATAGTTGATTCGCTCTCGTTTAAAACTTTTCTATATAGTCATGTGTTTGGGCCAATTTTATTATTGTTTTTTATTTTAATTTCTCTTCAAAGCAATGTGAAACCAGGTAAGCACATTGCAAATTTGGGATCTATACTGTTACCTATTGATGTAGGCTAGCTACTAACTGGAATAAAATAGAAGATAGTCTGAACTGCATAAATGAGCTTTTGTTTTTACCTGACAGACGTCATTTAGACATATTATTAATGTTGACGAGTACAATGCTGACATTTACATTTTAAGAGAGTATAGAAAAATAAAATAAAAAACCCCACCCTGAAATTTAGGCTATTTTTTATTTATTTTTTTTAAGTAACGGTATTTATTTGTTGATCATTATGTATTTTAAATACAGTTTATGAATGTTATTTGCAGGAAAATGCTCACCTTTAAAGTACGTACTAATATGCACATTTAGGGATAAACAAGGAACAAAGGTGTACCTTTGGAAAAAATACCACCCCAGTGTCCTCTTTTTCAGAGTGTAGCTAGCTATGTTCAGCTATAAGAACAAATGGTGCAGCCGAATAGCTATAGAGTTAGTTTCAGACTAAGTAGGCTACTAGTTACTAAGCCTCTAGTGTGGGTTCCAGTTTGAATGGCTGGTGTGGCCCTACATTTAATGGCATGCAAAGATCTCTGGTGGGGGAGAAATGGCGCTGCGAGGGCATTGGTCGGTGCCCCTCCTTCTGTGCATTCCATTGCCTCCATATAGTTTTTACATGCTATCTGAGAGGAGACAAGCCTCGGCAAGCCTTATTTTCACTAATATAAATACTGTTCGGTTTCTGGCACAAACCGATCGTTTCGTGTCTTAGGACATCAACGTGTTTAATTTTGGATTTTTGGATAATTTTTTTACTCTCATAGATTTTGTTACCATTGCCATGCATTATACGACTGATAGACTGCAACGGCTAGAGTTAAAAATCATCATACGTGTTCTACTGAAGAAGCAAAGTCACCTACATCTTGGATGCCCTGGGGGTAAGCAGATGAACATCACATTTTCATTTTTGGGTGAACTGTCCCTTTAAATGTCACCATAGGCTGCCATTCAAATTCAAATGTTGTTGATATCAAGAATTAATTTCTTACTATAGTTGAAATTCTCATTTTACATGTCAGAAATACAATTCTTACTAGAAAAAAAACTATATTTTTGATATCAGTAATCATGCACGTGGCTACTAATGTCTATTCTTGATCATTAAATACTAGTGAAAATGTTCATTTTTGATATCAATAATTTGATTGTCAGTAGTGACAATGTTAATTTCTGATATCATTAATGTGATTGTAACTAGTAAGAAAGCTTTTTTAGATATCTGAAATTATACTGATATCAGAAATACATTTCAGATCGGTTTCACGTTTACAGACATTTACAGATATCAGTTAACATTTCAACTAGTAGCAATTGAATTCTTGATATCAGGAATTCACATTTTCACTAGTAACAAACTGATATCAACATTTTTATTTCTACTAGTAAGAAATACAAATGTGTATTTGAAATTTTAACTAGTAGCCTAAGAAATACATTTTTGATATCTGTAATAGTTTTGTCGTCCTGTTAACATTTACTCGTGTATGATATGAATTGTTGATATCAACTGTATCTTAATTCTTACATGTTAAAATGTAAATTTCACTAGTAAACATTGTTATTTCAGATATCATGAATTCCTTTTTGAATAGGCTATGTATAGTAACAAATTCTTTTTGGATATGTGCATAATTTAATGATGAGTGCTGTCCCTTATGAATATGGCAGATAAATAACAAGATATAAATGCAGGCTTGGTGAGCAGAAGAGAATTCTTAAAAAAAAAAAAAACATTCTTACTCTACAAAAACTTTTGACTGGTAGCATGAGATTAGTCAGTGCAAGTTTCTTTCAGTTGCAACAGCTCAGAATTACATTTGATTCTGATTTTTATCTTTATCGTTTTTCCTGATATCGAGAGTTAAACTGTTACTAGTTTAAATGTTAATTCTTGATATCTGCAAATGTCTTATGTCTTTATCCGTTTGTTATTTCTGACATCTGAAAATGTATTTTTGATATCAATATAATTTCAGATATCTAAAAATGGCTTTCATGAGTTCGTGTGCCCATATAATCTTAGAATTAGTGGTAAACAGATTTGGCTTGATTTCTGCAATGGAGGGCTCAGAGAGACTATTCTACTCGAGCTCTGATAGCCCCCCAAAACATACATACCAAATCAGACACCGAGCGAGAGTTACTAAATTAAAGGGAAAGATAATTTGAACATTCGGAGGCCCCCCTAAAAAGATGGCACTCCGGCGGGAGCATCAAATGAATCAAGCAATGGTCAATGGACTGAATTTCGAGGGGCAGCTATCTAAATTTAAGAGAAGAGAGTGTTAGATGGGCTTGTTTGATGAGGCTGAGGTCAGAACGGATGTAAATCTGAAAGGCATCTGAGGACCAACGACCCAGTAATTTAATCTGACCGGAACGGAGGAAAGTCAGGAATTTGGCTAGGAGATCGATGGTTAGAGGTTGCCTGGAATCGGGGCAAGTAGGGTTGGTTTTTTGGATTCCTTTGATTAAGAGAGTGATCTTGGGGTTTGTTATAGCGGGACATGGATGTCCGTAGATTAATTTAAAGAAAAATTGAATGCCGAAAGTACTAACAATGGAAGCGGTAAGAGGCTGTCTTTTATACTTGGATATTAATTGGAAGATTAGATGGGCATACTCCTCCCGAAATTACGTTAATAACTTATTACTGATCACTTTCATGATATCAGAAATTAATCGAATTATTGATATAAAAAAATGAATGTTTTTACTAGTAGCAGTTCAATTGTTGATATCAAGAATAGACATTTGCACTAGTAGTAGTAACCACGCAATTACTAATATCAAAAATGAAGGCACTAGTTCAAATTTCAACTACTAAGAAATCAATTCTTGATATGAACAATTGAATTTGAATGGCAGCCTATGGTGACATTTAACTAGTGAAAACACAATTACAGACATCAAGAATAATATTTTACTAGTTAAAATGTAATTCATGATATCAAGAATTCGATTTCTGCGACGATGATGATATAAAAAAAATTTAATTTTTACTATTGTAAATTTAATTCCTGATATCAAAATATCCATTGTTACTAGTAAAAATAAATTCTGATATCAAGAATTATCATTTTAACTAGTGAAAATTGAATCAAGAATGCATATCCTGTGAATGAATATAAGTCAAAACAGCTTGCCATAGGAGAATTGAATTTGAATGGCAGCCTATGGTGACATTTAACTAGTGAAAACACAATTACAGACATCAAGAATAATATTTTACTAGTTAAAATGTAATTCATGATATCAAGAATTCGATTTCTGCGACGATGATGATATAAAAAAATTTAAATTTTTACTATTGTAAATTTAATTCCTGATATCAAAATATCCATTGTTACTAGTAAAAATAAATTTTCTGATATCAAGAATTATCATTTTAACTAGTGAAAATTGAATCAAGAATGCATATCCTGTGAATGAATATAAGTCAAAACAGCTTGCCATAGGAGACGGTGTTTCACAGTTTGTGCTTTCTATCTTGCTCAGAGAAACACTCCCTCCACTACATGTATACAGGCTTGACCAAAGCAGGTCCATTTCCAATGTTCAGTGCTGTGGGTGAGTCTGATTACATTCAGATTGTTCGCTACAGTAATGAAAAACAAGTCTGGATAAGAGACAATCTGACTGTAGACGACTGGAACAAAGCTCCTGCAGAACTGCCTGAAACTAGAGAAGAGTTCTTAAATTATCTATATGATCTGTCACGCTGCCTACCATCTGCAGAGTGTTCTGGTGAGTTTAGACCTTTTCTCTTATAAACATCTAATCAACATATGAGCTCAGGAATAAAAACAAAGGTGTCATTTCATCAAGTGGCCACTTTGGGTTTTTCTATACACTGTAAAAAAGGACGTGAATTTAACGGTAAAAGACTGTAAAAATGCTACAGTAAATGGTAAATTCCCCTACTATATACAGTGAAAAACTGTACTGGACATTACATGTATTGGACATTAATTTTACGGTAGTATACCGATTTTTGGAAGTGAAAAAGACCGTATAATTTACAGTGAATTACCGTAAATTGACATTCCCAGAATTCCCTGCGTTACATTTCAAATTTGATGTTTTTTGTTGAAATAACTATGTTTCTTCTTAGTTTTTTCTTATCAGTTTTATATATTAGGGTTGTATGTTACACCTAATGCTGTTAAATGAATGTTTATTGCATTATTTCAGTTTCATGTGTGTCACCATGATGGTGTTTGGTGTTTGTGTGAATGACGCTGTGCACCTTCTATATATGTTCATATTTAAAAGCTGCTTGTGATGGGCTTTGGTTCATCATGTGACTTTCATGTGGTTATCAGTGTATCACAAAGGCGCAAAACAGATTTCAGTACTTCAATAGGTTGGTATATTAACATTT
>NW_015506494.1:17454-22530 GCF_001515645.1 Sinocyclocheilus grahami | reverse complement strand
TTAATCGAATTATTGATATAAAAAAATGAATGTTTTTACTAGTAGCAGTTCAATTGTTGATATCAAGAATAGACATTTGCACTAGTAGTAGTAACCACGCAATTACTAATATCAAAAATGAAGGCACTAGTTCAAATTTCAACTACTAAGAAATCAATTCTTGATATGAACAATTGAATTTGAATGGCAGCCTATGGTGACATTTAACTAGTGAAAACACAATTACAGACATCAAGAATAATATTTTACTAGTTAAAATGTAATTCATGATATCAAGAATTCGATTTCTGCGACGATGATGATATAAAAAAAATTTAATTTTTACTATTGTAAATTTAATTCCTGATATCAAAATATCCATTGTTACTAGTAAAAATAAATTCTGATATCAAGAATTATCATTTTAACTAGTGAAAATTGAATCAAGAATGCATATCCTGTGAATGAATATAAGTCAAAACAGCTTGCCATAGGAGACGGTGTTTCACAGTTTGTGCTTTCTATCTTGCTCAGAGAAACACTCCCTCCACTACATGTATACAGGCTTGACCAAAGCAGGTCCATTTCCAATGTTCAGTGCTGTGGGTGAGTCTGATTACATTCAGATTGTTCGCTACAGTAATGAAAAACAAGTCTGGATAAGAGACAATCTGACTGTAGACGACTGGAACAAAGCTCCTGCAGAACTGCCTGAAACTAGAGAAGAGTTCTTAAATTATCTATATGATCTGTCACGCTGCCTACCATCTGCAGAGTGTTCTGGTGAGTTTAGACCTTTTCTCTTATAAACATCTAATCAACATATGAGCTCAGGAATAAAAACAAAGGTGTCATTTCATCAAGTGGCCACTTTGGGTTTTTCTATACACTGTAAAAAAGGACGTGAATTTAACGGTAAAAGACTGTAAAAATGCTACAGTAAATGGTAAATTCCCCTACTATATACAGTGAAAAACTGTACTGGACATTACATGTATTGGACATTAATTTTACGGTAGTATACCGATTTTTGGAAGTGAAAAAGACCGTATAATTTACAGTGAATAACCGTAAATTGACATTCCCAGAATTCCCTGCGTTACATTTCAAATTTGATGTTTTTTGTTGAAATAACTATGTTTCTTCTTAGTTTTTTCTTATCAGTTTTATATATTAGGGTTGTATGTTACACCTAATGCTGTTAAATTAATGTTTATTGCATTATTTCAGTTTCATGTGTGTCACCATGATGGTGTTTGGTGTTTGTGTGAATGACGCTGTGCACCTTCTATATATGTTCATATTTAAAAGCTGCTTGTGATGGGCTTTGGTTCATCATGTGACTTTCATGTGGTTATCAGTGTATCACAAAGGCGCAAAACAGATTTCAGTACTTCAATAGGTTGGTATATTAACATTTATATCAGTTAATGGAAATACGGTATTTAACTGTAAATTTAAGTTAAAACCGTAAAACCTAAAACGTTGCTACCGTATTTGTTACGGTAAAATTCCGGCAACCACAGCTGCCGTTTTTTTACCGTAAATTTTACGGATTTTTTTTTACAATGTACCCTACTCCCTCAAAAGGCACCCACTACCAATTACACACACACGCACACACATGCACATATATATGTCTGTGTGTGATTTTGTGTGATTGCAGAGTTACATGTACTCCAGAGAATAAGTGGCTGTAAGCTGGAAAAACTTCCTAATGGAACAGTAAAGAGTCTGAAGGCCTTTGATGAAGTTGCATATGATGGAATGGATTTTATTACCTTAAAGTATGACCTTCTTCCATGGATGGATAAAGTCACAAAAACCAAAATGGATCATCAAACTGGACGAAACCCATTCCTCAGAGATTTCCTCAGAAACTGCTCTAAGTGGATCTCCACATTTAACAACACATTTAAGAGTAAGTTCTGATTGCAATACTTTAATTAGTTCTTTTGTGTGTGTTTTTGTTTTTGTTTGACTCTTTCTAATTCTGTCTTGGTAGAGAGGTTGTTTATCATCATTATCATCGCCATTTAAGACACTTTAAGCCATGTTTAAATATTCAAACCTGAATGACTTTCACTGTAAAAAAATAAATAAAAATCCACCTCAAATCCACCTCCACTGTCTGTACAAGTGCTTTCTTGACTTATTTTTTAAAATGCATCTTCATACTTCAATCTCATAATACCTTAAACAATGAAGTTAAAATTTGTTACGTTATTTTGATGAGGTAAAGTAATGAAAAACATTATTGATCTTATTGATCATAATTTTACAGTATTCTTTCTGGGACAAAAAATGTGATTTTGTTTTAAGGAAATGAGGACTCTTCTTTTTCAGTGTACCCCACACATAAGTAGATGTTGACTTGTGCAGTCATCATTGGAGCATCGCTGCATGTCAGAATACTCAAGTCACCATTATTTATATAGCGCTTTTTACAATGCAGATTGTGTCAAAGCAGCTTTACAGTATTAAACGGGGAAATAGTGTGCTGTTCTCCTCTGGCTAGACAAAACCAGCAGTTAAATTCTAGGTTGCAGCAGAGTCAGATTGTGCAGAGGAATCATCTTGTTCCCGTGGTCTTGTCCCGATGGCCGTCTATGATGAGGTCTTTGGAGGGAATCCATCTCTGGGGCTCATCTAGTTGACATGGTCAACAATAGACATTGGCATCTTTTCTGAAATCTAGTTGTTGTATGGATCACATCTTTCAAACTGGCAATGCACCCAAATGCCTGAATTTCACAACAACCTAATTTTCTTCACTGCCCTCAACCTCATTGCTTCTGTCCTCTTTGGTCCTCAAAAAACTTTTTATTACTACAACCTGATTTTCTGATGCATTCCTGTCACTATCATCAATACTTTTTGAAATAAGTCCAGATTTGTCTCTCCATCTTCCCAAAATTTTACAAAAATAAACCTAAAACACATGCAAAAGGCTATGTCAATAGTGCTAGCTACGCAAAATATGCATCCCATAATAGGACTTTGTTATGCATGATGCTTAGATTTTTGGACCTCTGAGTTATTGTTTTTATAAAAGTGCATTAAAAATGACAAAAATCATTAGAACATTTCGATCTAAAATTATATTTTTTATAACTTGAATGTATATGCATTTTCTAGTCTAAAATGAGCTCACTATAGAGCCTTGAGAGCATGTAGGTGTGCTAAAGTCTCCTTTACTACCTAAAAATGGGAAGCACATGGCAAATAAATTTGAATTTTACTGGTTGAAGGGGATGTCATATGACATCACTAAACTTTTATTTTATTGGTTGACTATTAACTCTAAAAAATGCTGTGAACAGAGCTGTTTTGGACAAGGGCTGCTGTTCGCGGGGGAACTGCGAACCTCAGACCACCGCCTCGCGTTTCACTCGTAGCTGAAAGATGCCATGACTGACTCCATAACCTGCCCAGAAACATACAGTACTGAAATTAGAGAACGTATTTTAACATTAAATTAATTATATGTGACGTGACATGTGGCCAAGTATGGTGACCCATACTCGGAATTAGTGCTCTGCATTTATCCCATCCTAAGTGCACACACACAGCAGTGAACACACACACACCATGAACACACACCCGGAGCAGTGGGCAGCCATTTTTTTATGCTGCGGGGAGCAGTTGGGGGCTCGGTGGCTTGCTCAAGGGCACCTCAGTCGTGGTATTGAAGGTGGGAGAGAGCGCTGTACATTCACTCCCCCCACCTACAGTCCCTGCCGGTACGAGACTCGAACCCACACCTTTTGGGTTACGAGTCCAACTCTCTAACCCATTAGGCCACGACTTCCCCATATTCAGCTTTATAGAGAATAAAATCAGTTATTAGTTAGTTATGCAAGGCAAAATGCGTTTCCATTATGCGAAACGACCGACTGCTGCTGATGCATTTAGCTGACTGACATCTCGTCCTTGTATGTTGCGTTGCATAAAATAATGTAATATACAGCACAATAAAGACTATGTATACAAACCTTTATTTCGCTGAAGAACCGCTCTCTCCTAACTACCCAGCAGGCTCAACTCAGCGGTTGGGTAGAAAAAAATAACCCAGCAGCTTAGTTACAGAAAAACAACCCAGCACCTGGGTAAAAATTGTAAAAACAACCCAATAAAATTACCCAACAGGCTGAACCCAGTATTTGGCTTAAAAAAAATAACCCAGCATTTTTTAGAGTGTATTGCATTTTAAATGCAAATTTCTTAGCACCATTTATAAACCCCAAAGATGGTTGAAGTGCACTTTTTCTTGTTGGAATTTCATTGTGAACACACTGCTCACACTATTTCAACTATACAACAGCATAGAATAGTGCTTAAGCAAATTGGGATGCACCTTATTGTGTATTCTACTCAGTGACACTGTTTTTCGTTGATGTCATAGCTTTTAGCAATGAATCAACCTGCTTTTTGGTAGGCACAGCTATTTTTAAATTAAATGTGTGTGGCTTCCAGTGTGCTCCACTTCCAGCTATTTTTAGCTGTACAAAACAGCTCGTTTTGCTGCTTGATATTGCAAACTGGTGTTTCGTACCATTATTATTTGAATGTATTGTCTTGTAAACACACTGGTTTGCAGCACAAAACGTTTTATGTTATTCTTCTCATTAATATGTCTTGCACATTCACAGAAATCAGCTTCCGGAACACAGCCATCTTGAATACATCAAGAATGCAACTGCACCTCTTCAGCCACACTCTTCTCATTTCAACACGTCAACTTCCAGTTTCTTATGTAAATGTACAAGGCGCTCGTCCAGTCTTTCAGGTCAAAAATGTTCGATAGACTCTCGTTTAAAACATGTTTTACAGACATAAGAATGATCTGCGTGTTTCTGTTGCCTTATCGTTTTCTGATCGACGCAAGGCAAGGTAAGAACAAGGTTCATTCATTTTTGCATACATTACTTCCTTCTGATGGCAGCTACATTGAAACTATTATAAACGGTTTTTCATATTTAAAATGCTTTTAGCAAACATAATTCTGCCATTCCTTTTACATAGTGTATCATGTTTTTATTGTTGTTTGTTTTCTGTGTTCCTCAGAGAAACACTTCCTCAGCTACAAGTTTACAG
>NW_015506494.1:14382-16758 GCF_001515645.1 Sinocyclocheilus grahami | reverse complement strand
TTCATCTGGATTGCAGGAGTTTGACTGTCACAGATTGCATGTCAGCTTACTAATTTATTAAATATCTACTAACTATCATGAAATAGAAAATTAAAAAGGCTCATACTGATTATAGCTTTCAAAACCTATACGGCTTGTTTTCTTCTGTTTTTTTTTCTCACAGAGACAAAACCAAGGTCTTTATCAATATTTGTTTGTTAATTGCATTATTATTTTCTTCTCCAGCTCCACCAGATGTTCATGTGTTTGTGAAGAAAGCTCCTGATGATCAAAGCAAGCTGGTTCTGAGCTGTCTGGCCACTGGTTTCTACCCCAGAGATGTTGAGATGAACATCAGATTGGACGAAACTGTTCTTGAGAACCAAACATCATCTGGAATCAGACCAAATGCTGATGAAACCTTTCAGATGAGATCCAGTGTGGAGACTGATGCAAATCACAAAGGATCTTATGACTGTCTGGTCGTTCACAGCAGTCTGACTCAGACACGACCGGTTTTAACAGTGTGGACTATATATCAACAAACATTTAGTGGTGAGTGATTATGATTAGAATATCCGTTATGCACTAATGCTGCTTCTGCAATTATAACGTGAAGATTAAATACAAATCACTAACTGTAGAAAGAGAAGTAGTGTTGATGTTTTTAATGTAATTAAAGGGGTCATGAAATGTATTTTCAGATGTTCATATTATGTCATATTTTATAAAAATGATAATGTTCCATCTTCAATTTCACTCTGTCACAAACGCTTCAATGTAAGATGTTTAAAAAAAAACTGGCAGCATTTGGAGAGTCTGTTGTGAAATGAGATCAACAAACAAAACTACTCCTGTTTAATCACCTAGGCATTTTTAATATAGTTTGATCTTTTGGATCGATATTCTGCTGTTTCAGAAGGATCTAAACTGGAGAGATAGCTTTGAGGTTTTATTGTAAAGTAACCTCTCATCATATGTGTAAATATCAAGGACATTTTGATTCTCCATTTCATGAGCCCTTTAAATAATGTAGTGTAATTGGCACAAACAATTAAGGTTAAACTCTGTTCAACAATTTAAAAGTATTTATCATGCTTTTTTTTTTCTTCAGCAGAATCTTTATGGTCTGTTATAGCAGGAATAGCAGCAGCTGTAGTTATATTTCTCCCTGTGATTGCTTGCTGCATCTACCATTAGAAAATCTCAAATGGTAAGCTCTAAATATTAAATATGATCATTGCAGCATTAAATCTCTCTGTTGTTTTTTCCCCCCAATATTTTAAATATGTATGAACAGTTTGACAGTATATGATGGTAGAACTATGTGAACATGGTGAGGTGATTGTTATGATGATGAGATTTTGATTATTTTTATTATTTGAATTTCATTTAATGATAGACTACAAGTAAGATTATCTATAATATTTAGCAAACAAATGTGAAGTGTGGCATGCATAATTGCAGCTTGACATAAACATAGAACATGCATGGTATTTATGCACTCAAAATTAATTTTTATATTCTTTGATGTTTCCCAGCTCAGATGAGAAGTTACCCAAATAAGTTGGAGTGATTGTACAGATCCTCAGTCCAGCGAGCGTGAGATTCTCGAAACATTTCAAAGCATTCAGATCACATCGGTGGTATGATCAAAAGTGCTCTTTTAAATGCCTGTTAATGTCAGGTGCACATGTAACGGAGGCCAGCGAGTAAGTGATGTGCGGTAAACCTCACTCCCCTGATCTCAAGAGACGCACTAGCGACTGACGCTAGAGGCTGCAGTCTTTAGCCTCCTTGTTAGTGCGTCCGCCTCCCATGCCAGAGACCCACTCGGAGCGAGAATGAGGTGTGGCGGTGAGGACCCGGGAGAGAGGGGTTACACACATAGAACCTAAATGATCGATGTTACAGTGTTACACTCTTTAATCAGGGCTGCATGTTAACCTTTTTTGCACATAGCACTGGTGCTACGGAGGTTGACATTTTTGTAGCACAGGCCAAAAAGTTGTAGCACTGAAGTATAAAACGTCAGTTATCATGTCTGAAAACAAACACAAGTGAAGGAGTTCATCACCTAAACAGACACTGATGTTCCAAAGAGCATAAAAAATACAAACCATCACAAAAACAGTTTTAAACAAAACAATCTGTTATGTACAAGCCAGGGGCGGATCTATCGGGGTGGCACGGGGTGGCAACTGCCACCCTAAGAAAAAGCTGTGCCACCCCACCTGCCACCACAGAATTATCACAGAATAAAATATAAATGTTAGCAGTGTTTTGTGTGCTACTTTTCAGCCGCGGCGATGACAAAAACACTTATTTTTATAAACTGTGCACGATGGTTGCATGCAGTGTTCGAACTATACCGTGGACTTTGGGGGAGCCCACTTG
>NW_015506494.1:4067-13891 GCF_001515645.1 Sinocyclocheilus grahami | reverse complement strand
GAATTAGGTTTAAATCACCGTCATGCATGAATGAATTATATTTTTACAATTTTACACTTAATAATCCACGATGATCACATTGCACAAAACTGAAATTGCACGTCAAAATAACACAGTCAATATTTTTTGAGACCCCCCAAAATTTCACAAATCCTGTTTTCAGGGGAGCCCAGGTATTATTAAGGGGAGCCGAGCTCCCCCTAGCTCCCCTGTAGTTCGCATCCTGGTTGCATGCGCACGCAGAGGGCCAGTGAGGTCGGCTTCATTAACAAATGACTCTTATGAACCAGATCGTTTGAGTCAAAACCACAAAGCGCGGAACAGTTCACTAACTAATTGTTTTTACATTTGTTCGTGTATCAGATAATTACTGCTTTACAGGTAACTCAGAAGTCCTCTGAGAAATCTAAGATCTAATATGTCTGAGATTCATCGCATAATTGTTTGGTGATCCGATTCTCCGACCGCTCGCTCCACTTTCATCATGAATATAAGCCGTAACAATAACATGAAATCAATAAGAAGACGCCGGTCATGGAAACTAATAGCAGAGTTAGGTAAGAATCTAGTCGTATTGCAGTTTTCTCGATTGTTAATATAACTGATTTTATTTCATTCCATTAATTCAGTTTTATAAACAAAGACACATTTCTCAAAAAGTTTAACAATGAGTAAGTTAAACATTAGGTAGCAAAACTGATGGCACACCAATCAGAATCTCTGCATGCTAACAACGGAGAGAGGAGAGAGCTGAGCCAATCATCTACAGGGGTTTTATACTTACACATACAGTATAATTACAGTACAGTACCAGTACATTAGATAATGGAAATTTAACAATTCTATATGTACAGTAAACTGCAGCACATGTTGTACCCCTTCAAGCGTGTGACTGTCAAATTTGAATTGTAGTCATTTTTTTATGTGTACTGCATTTTTGCAGAACTGAGAAATGACTGCCTATAGATATAGCTAGTCTTGTGTCTGGAGACCAAGAAACTGCTATAGTACTGTATACTGTAATGAAATTTGGCAGAATGTGCTGAGAAAGTTCATTGCTGAATTATACATCTGTATCTGTAATTTAATTTATGTATACTGAGTTTTTTGTTACAGTGTTATTGATCTCAGTGTTCACTGGGCAGGAAAGTAATCTGTGTATTTGAATTGTGTGTAAGCATTTACAGTCTTTTTCAACTGCTTACACAAAATCTTTACTTGTCACACAATTTCTGAAAGCTGACACTCAAACAGCAGAAGCACTCACCAAATCTGCAAAACCATACACTAATACTCAGCCTTCGACTCAGTTTTCAATTTCATAAAACACTTTTTGCAAAACACAACACACAATTCTTTATGTAACACAAAAATCTAACAGGAATTAATATTATGGCAAAGGTGTTTGCAAATACACACAAATGTTTGTGTAGAGTAATTTTTGATTATTAGTATAGTTACACTGGATCATCGAAGGCCAGAAGCAAAGACATTGGTTAATAGAATGGGATTGAATACATAAAGCATATTTGTGTTGTTTAACATTTAATTATTGCAGGTTTGCGTCATATTCTGAGTTGCATTTTTTAAATTCATTTTGAGGAATACTGAATCTGTGTTTTTTGTTAGTGAGATGAATTAATGCATATTCATATTTATTTTAGATCTACAGTAACATCTGATTTCTCTCAACATGGGGACAGGAGAGCTGTCAATCAATAAATTAGAAAAAAAAAGTAACTTGCGTTACTTATTTGAAAAAGTAACTCAGATATTCTCTTGTAAATTAAAAAGTAATGCGTTACTTTACTAGTTACTTGGAAAAAAGTAATCTGATTACGTAACTCGCGTTACTTGTAACGCATTACCCCCAACACTGGGCATAACACACACAGTTTCGCCCAATCTCATGTTAATCTAGAGTACCTATAGAGTAGTACTGCATCCTTCATATCTCCAAAAAGTCTTTAGTTTTATCATATTTATAAAAGAAAGATACAGCTTTACGATTCTCTCCGGAAACAGCCGAGCTCCTCGAGGCACGCCGTGGGCGGAGCTAAAGAGTGACGAGCACTTGGACGCCGAATGCCAACAAAACAGACATTTGATGTCGTTTCACTAACCGTCTGCAGTTCTGAATCATGACTGGGAACTTTTATAACTGGGACCGCTCCATCTTTCAGTATCAAACGATGAAACTGATCCAGTTTCAGTGCTTTGATATTATTGTATTTCTTTCTAATGTCAGGAAATTCAAACGTTTTTGTTGCTTTTAAACTTGCACTAAACGTGATTATACCTATAGTAGTAGACTATGTAATTTTAATAGAACCGCATGTCTTCTTTAGTGATAAAAGCTCAGAAACTTTTATACCCTGTTGAAGTTTTTTATATTGTGTATTGACTTGGTGCCATGATGGATATTGAAATGTTATTTATTTTTCATTTTAAACAGTATAGATGATTACTTAATGGTAATACAATATTTGTGAACACAACTGTACACACGTATGTCAGACCATAAATCCCCAAAAGCTATGCATGGGGGCTTGCTTTGGTGTTGCCGCCCCTCATAGACCCCATGCCACCCCTTTGCCACCCTAAAAATTATTTTCTAGATCCGCCACTGACTTTGCTCAAATGTACAGCTTCAAAGTCAAAGTCAGTCTCATTGATGAGTGTCGAATGCATAAATGTGCCTCTCTGGACAATGTGTTGTGTTGCAATAGGTTATAATAAATAAATGTCTTAATAGTGAGTGTGTGTAGTGTACTGGACAATGTGTAACATTATGTACATGGTAGAAAGATCTTAACTAATCTCAGACATTTCTTTCAGCTCATTAATGCACTGACAACATCTAAACATCTGTAAACAAAAATGAAAAAAATCTAATGTACATTTAGTAACTGAAAAATCATCACATTCTGTGTAAAGAAGCTGTGATGCAAACGTTGTATTTTGTGTTGTTGCTTATGTTCGTGTGTGATTTCACCAAAAAAGAGGACTGCAAAAGTGTTTATTTCCCCATTGTTCTCATAACCTGGCTGCTTAGTCGCTTGATGATACTGTCTAATACTGTTTTCACTCAGAATGTTTTTGCATACAAGATGGCAAACGTACGGTGGCCGAGAAGTGCAGAACAAATCACAATTCTGAAAACAAAAGAACAAATTACAAACGCAAATGCAAGTCTAAAAAACAAAATAACAATTCAGAAAACACAACAACAATTCAGAAAACATTATAACAAGTCAGAAAACACAATGATTTGCGTTTGTAATTTGTTATTTTGTTTTCAGAATTGTGTTTTGTTCTGCACTTCTCGGTCACCGTACAAACGCTACCTAACTTTACGAAAACGAAAGTGTTTATAAACTAGCAGCTGGTCAGTCCGGCACAGTCGACACCGGGAACAGACGCCTTCAGCTTTAATGTGCGTCTAGGACGCGAGTCTAAAATTGTGCAAATGGCTAACAAGTGTAAAAACATTCTCTTTATAAAAGTAGTTTGGCTTATTTTTCACAGTTTTTTGAGCGATGGTAAGAATCAAGGTAAGCACATTCATATTGCTTCCCTGCTTAAAAAAAAAGAAGGAAAAAAAAGAATAGAACCATTACAGAAATCCTAATCTTTTCCATTACAAAACCATTACAAACCATCAGCCATTAACCATTAAAGCCATTACCAAATGGTTTCCATTACGTAGTGTGTTCTGGGCATATTCCATTAGGATTTATTGGTTTGTATAGGCTTCCATTACAAATTTGTATTGGTCATGATTTGCTCATAATGGTTTCCGTTTTCGGTTTCCATTAGCCACAGCAGGAAAACACGCAGTCTATTAACAAATATAGGCTATACACTATACCTTTTGAGTTTGATTCCAAGTTATATTTATAAAAAAAAAAGGAAAGAAAAAGAAAAAAAGCTTCAGCAACCATTTTAGCCCGAAATAACAAGGGATCGAGGAGAGTATCGACGAAATAACACCGCATTGCGTCTCGGCTGAGTCTGACTATGGCAAGCCGTTTTGACTTTTATTCATTCTCAGGATATAAATTCTTGATATCAACAATTCAGTTTTTACTAGTTAAAATGCTAATTCTTGAAACCAGGAATTGGATTTCTACTAGTAACAATTGCAATTTTTGATATCAGGCATTACATTTCCACTAGTAATAATGTTAATTCTTGATATCAACAATTTAATTTTCACTAGTTAAAATTCTAATTTTTGATATCAGGAATTACATTTCCACTAGTGAAAAATATAATTATTAATATCTGTAATTGTATTTTCACTAGTTAAATGTCACCAGACTGCCATTCAAATTCAATTGTTGATATCAAGAATTGATTTCTTACTGTTGAAATTCCAATTTCACATATCAGAAGCAAAATTCTTATACTAGTAAAATCCTTTATTTTTTATATCAGTAATCACATGGTTAGTGCAAATATCTATTCTTGATATCAACAATTGAATTGCAACTAGTAAAAATTAAAAAAAAAATGTATATCAACAATTAAAATATCCCCAGTGACAATGTTAATTTCTGATGTGATTGTCACAAGAAAGAAAGCCATTTTAGTTATCAGAAATTATATTGCTATCAGAAATGCATTTTTAGATATCAGAAATAACAAATGTAACATGCTGAAATACATTTACTGATAAAGAATTAACGTTTCAACTAATAAAGCGAAAACGTCTGGGTTAGGAAAATGAAAGAGAATAATTTATTATTAGTAGTTATAGTATCAATAACAATACAGAATAATCTCTTCTGCACTGGCATGCTTTAGTCAGTTTAAAATGCTAAAAGGTATAAGTGCAAACCAGTGTTTGAATAAAAATATGGCATATTTAGTGTTATCTTATAAACACCAAGGTGAATTAAACAATCTGAATGGCAAGCAGGTGTCAGAAACAGTGTACAGGGGTAACCATAGTAACAGCTGTATTTCTGCACCACCTCCTGTCAGAGAGGGAACTTGCATTTTAATTCAGCCCGTTTTCATATTTTTTTAACATCAAATAGAAAATCTGGTCGTATTTTTAAGCAGCAAACATGCAGTGTTGTAAAACTCAACTGGTAGATGGAAAATAAGCTAATATGCATTGTAAAAATCTAAACCATTTGGATAATAAGATATCTAGAATTATTCATGCATTTTGAAGTGCAATAATATTGGATTTCCACGTGTAGGCAGTAATGAAATGCCCCTTTCCACTGATGCAAAGAACAAATGGTGCCGTCATAATGTCTTCTTCAGTTCCATGCAACAGAATAATAGTCCTCCACTATAGTTAAAGCGTTTATTGCATCTACATTTATTCTCTCTCTCATCAAACAACCAGAATACAAATGACTTGACACAAACCGTACTGGGGCAGTGCCTAGACAGGGCTTACATCTGTATAGTCATAGATTCTCTATGGCAAGTATTAGGTGTTTATTTTAGATGTACCTTGTATCTGCACCCACATTACCGGTTAGTCCAGTGGATTTCAAACTTTTTTAAAGCAGCACTATTGAACTTTTCTGTGTTCAAAATTTGCAAAATGTATATAATGAGCGAGTACATAATGAATTAATCTTCCAAACCGCATTTTTGTCTTATCCCGAATCACTATGGTACACTTATAATAAGTGCTTATATTCGGACTATTGTAGCCTGTTCGGGTCGTCACCGCTGCGGAGTAACACATTCCTGCGTGAATCGCCAGAGACATAAACTTAGAGAAGTTGCTCCAGTTAGAATGTTGTTTCCGCGGGATGTGTGCAGTTCTGTTTATTAACCGCTAGAGCGCCAAAAGTTACATAGTGTTGCTTTAAGTCCTTTTTTTTTTTTTTTTTTAATTGATGTGATTTCATAATTTCATTATGATGATGTTTCTTTGTGCTTCAGGTTCACCGGGCATTTGTGTCTTTGCGATGGAAGATCCTAATGATCAACACAAGCAGGTTCTGACCTGTCTGGCCACTAGTTTCTACCCCAGAGATATTGAGATGAACATCAGACTAAATCAAGCTATTCTTAAGGATCAAATATCATCTGGAATCAGACCAAATGGTAATGGATCCTTTCAGATGAGTGCCAGGGTGGAGATTGACAGAAACCACAAAGGATCTTATGACTGTCTGGTCAATCACAGCAGTCTGACAGAACCAGTTTTAGCAAAATGGGGTAATCTTTTATACGTACGTTTATACGTAACGCTGCTTTTGCGTGTATAACATATGAACATTAATACAAGTCAATGCTGTTAATATTGCTTGCCACAACCTTTACAGTTAAAGTGTCTCAATTCACTTCAACAGGTTAAATGCATTTATGATGGTCTTTTTTATCATTCCACAGATCGGGCATATTTTGACAGTGAAACAGAATCTCAATGGCCTGTTATAGTAGGAGTAGCAGCAGTTGTGGTTGCAGGTTTAGGGTTATTGTTTTGGTTTTGTTTAAAATTTCAAAAGGTGAGTTCTAATTCAACATCCTTGTTTAAAATAAATCCTAAAATGTATGAAACAGGGATGGACAGAGTGACAGCACTATTTGAAAGTAGAAATATCTGAACTTTTCTAAAATATCTGAAATTTTAATATGCTTTATCTTCTGTTTTTCTAGGCTTTAATTCATAATGCTGTAGCATCATTGACTTCAGTCCCTAATCCTGACACTGAACAAGTTGCGATTAGTGTGTTCAACTATGAGAGCGGAGTCACACTACTGACTGGGATCTGATAGTCTCAGTCTCAGATGTTACATTCACAGACCGTTAACTGAACCGCTGATGCATTCACATTTAGAAGAAAAGTTCTGTTTGTCATGTTTCTAACAGGACCATGTGTACTGCAAAGTTTCAGGTGTCCCTTCAGGAATCACTCTTTTTCATGTGTCCATTTGAACGGCAGTTGTGGTCTTATGGTTGGACTTGTAACCCAAAGGTTGCGGGTTCGAGCCTTGATACCAGCAGGGATTGTAGGTGGGGGGAGTGAATAACCAGTGCTCTCTTCCACCCTCAATACCACGACTGACATGAGACCCTTGATCAAGGCACCGAACCCACAACTGCTCCCCAGGCGCTGCAGCAATATGACTGCCCACTGCACTGGGTGTGTGTTCACAGTGTGTGTGTGTGTGTGTGTGTGTGTGTGTTTGTTCACTACTCTGTGTGCGCACTTGGATGGGTGATATGCAAAGCACAAATTCTGAAAATGGTTTACTGTACTTTCCCACATATCACATCACTTTTACTTTAACTTTTCATTTTAAATGCTTAAAAATAATTGTTTTAAAGGGGTCATATGATACTGCTAAAAGAACATTATTTTGTGTATTTGGTGTAATGAAATGTGTTTATGCAGTTTAAGGTTCAAAAAACATTATTTTCCACATACTGTACATTATTGTTTCTCATCTATGCCCCGCCTTTCTGAAACGCGTCGATTTTTACAAAGCTCATCGGTCTGAAAAGCGAGGTGTACCCCTTTAAACTCTACTTAGAAGTGCAATGTTTAAAAATGAATTTTGAATGTATTTAATTGATTATGTATTTACAGTAATAAGAATTATTAGTTAAAAAAATTAAGTTTTTTTTTTTTTTGCGTTTTTAACTAGCCAAATAATTAACCCTTCTATGCTGTTGTGATATAGGCTTATTTAAAAAAATGGCACGAAAATGTATTTATTTATTTATTTATTAAATTTTTCATAAAATGTGTGCATTAATTGAAAACAGTCTGAGGCAGATTTATAATGTATTTGTGTATTTAAAAATAGATTTTCCCATATACTGTATGTGCAATGTTTGATGCAAAATAAAAACGAAAATTCAATTATATAATTTACATTTGCCATTTCCTACACTAGTTTTAAAGGGGTCATATGATGCGATTTCAATTTTTCCTTTCTCTTTGGAGTGTTACAAGCTTTTGGTGCATAAAGAAGATCTGTAAAGTTGCAAAGACTAAAGTCTCAAATCCAAAGAGATATTCTTTATAAAAGTTAAGAGTCAGCAACGCCTACCTAAAACGGCTCGTTCTAACACGCCCCCACATATCTACCTCACAATGTGGGAAGATTTGCATAACGCCGCCCAAATGTTCACGCAAAGAAAGAAGGCGTAACTTTTATTCTTGCTGTAGTATTGTTGCTGGAGCCATGTTGTGAAGACGCTTTGTGTTTTGTTGTGAAAGTGAAACTACTTTGTTTGGTCTTCCAAAAGAGGACGAAATCCGCTTCGTCATGCCTGGAGCTGATCTGTGCTGGTCGCTGAGGAAATACATCAACTTTCACCGTGGACGAAGCGGAGACCAGCCCGGAGTCGTCACACGTGGTTGCCGCAAGCCCGCCGGACGCTCCTTCGTCGAATCTGCCGGCCGCGCCATTCTCAACCCCGCCGCCTCTGCTCACGCTAGCCCCCAGCCTCTGCTCACTCTAGTCCGCCGTGTGTGACGCTGTGTTTCATGTGAAAGCAAAACTACTTTTTTCGGTCTTCCAAAAGAGGACACGACTAGAAATCAGTGGTTAAGTTGTATTTACAACACTGTTCCAGAACACTTCAACCCAAATATTCAGATGTGTGCAGCACATTTTATGGAGGACTGTTTCCTGATCCTGGGAGAGTAGACTACAATGCCGGCTGTTCTGACTCAAAGACTGTAAGAACGTTTTTTATATTTAAAGAATTTGCCACTGACGATTCAAACGTGAGTTTTGAGCAGTGTAGAGTAGGACTTGTTGTTTGTCATTTTTCCGATCACAATGCAGACATGGTTTTATTCCATGGTTTTTATTCCATTATTGCACGATGCAATGCAATGCATAAATAGACGGTATAAGTCATTATAATCCACAATTATGTCACCACTGGATGCAACAAATGCCTCGTTTATAATGGGTTTTAATGTTTTTGTCTCATTGCTCCTGCCGGACACGGCATCACAATGTGGTAAGGGGCGTAACATTTCAGTCACACGCTTGAGGTATTCACTGGACAAAAGAATTATCAGAGCACACCTCGCTTTTCAGACCGATGAGCTTTGTAAAAAATCGACGCGTTTCAGAAAGGCGGGGCATAGAGGAGAAACAATAATGTACAGTATGTGGAAAATAATGTGTTTTTTTAACCTTAAACCGCATAAACACATTTCATTACACCAAAAACACAAAATAATGTTCTTTTTAGCAACATCATATGACCCCTTTAATATATAAATTAATTACATTTTTAAAGCTTTATAAGATGAAAAATGAAAAATTATCATTTAAATCCTAATTTTCCTGAATGCACTAAGACTTGGGATTGCACTTTCATCATAATATCACAAGATAATTGTTGCAAAAAGCAGTGTGCATTTTAAAAATGCATTCTTCTGAGCCAAAGACACAGACTTGAAATATTTCAAAGGATCAGGGATGTGGACGTTGGGAATTGTGTAATGGTGTATTATGACACGTATGGCAGTGGACCATGGAAGTTTTTATGAAGCAGTTACAGGACTTCCTGAAAAAAGACTTCCTGAACACACACTTTGGTCTTTGGTTGTGGAAGATCACATAAGATATATTTATGAAATTGTGTTTTGTTGAAACTTCAAATTCTGTTTATGGTTTTATTTCATTGTCAGATTGAATTACATTGTGTCAGTGCCTCTGCCATCTGTCTGTAAATGTGTGAACAAAATAGGACAGCTTTCATTAGAAAATATTATGTGGAAAATTAATGGTGAAGGGTTAGAAAAACGCAGCTCTGGTCTGATATTTACGGTGACATGTAGGCTACATTCTACAATAAATCAATCAGATCTTCT
>NW_015506494.1:387-4010 GCF_001515645.1 Sinocyclocheilus grahami | reverse complement strand
ATCTCTCTCTCTCTCTCTCTGTGTGTTTGTGTGTGTGTGTGTGCAGCGCAATCTCTCTCTCTCTCTCTGTGTTTGTGTGTGTGTGTGTGTGCGCGAGCGAGTGATGTGTGTTGGTTAGTGTGCATCAATTAAACTGATTTGAAACTAAATGTGCATTAAACTGCATACCTGCCAGCCAATCAGAATCCAGTATTCAGACAGACCATGGAATAAATAAATATATGTGTGTGTGTGTGTGTGTGTGTGTGTAGTGGTGAGTGTATGAAAGTGTGCTTTAAGGGAGTTTTTTTAAATGATGAAACTGTTAGCAACAACTGTAAATCTATTTTAATGACTGAAGTTTACAGTAGGCTATAACCACAGGAATGAGTTATAGGCTTAAACATGTTTTATGAGGACGTAGGTGTGATTTTGCCTGTTTGGTTATTGTTTTTTTTCTTTTCTAAGCGATGCACAGCAAGGTAAGATCATTAGTTTCATAGCATAACTTCTGATAGACAGATGTTAGTTACAGACACAATTCTATTCAGAGCACCTAAGGAAAGAAAATTAGATGAGAGAGAAAACTAGGGGTGAAGTCAGCAAAAGTGGGACAATTTTTGGTAAACTGTGTATTAAATACAAATAATCAAATAATCAAAGTTTCTTGTATCTCCCACTATGTTTTTTAAAGGAATATGAGTTTATGCAGAGATTCAAAAATGTTACCCATTAAATACCCTTTTTATTTTTTTCTTCGAGCCTCTCAGTAGAAATTCGCTTTCCAGGCCCCTCTCTCTCGTCGGGCCCTTGGAATCGTCCTAATCTGTTTTTATACAGTATCTTCCCTATGTCTGCGGAAAAATTATCGCTATTATGGTGGAGGCATTGAGCAGGTGTAGATGACCAGTCCAGAGTCATTCTGAATAAACACTGTATTCTAATGATCCAGGTTTGTTCTGCAAAAAAAGCTGTTTGTTTTCAGTTCTTGTTTCTTTCTTCTAATCTGAGTCAGCTCATTAAGGAATACTCTGCGTTATTAAGGAAACTTATGACAGTTCCTGTATTAGATTTATTGTTTTTTTACGCTGCAAATATGACGCTGGGTTTCACATTTGTGTTACATGAAATTCAGTTCTCTTATCGCTTCAGTCGAATGAACATTGGTGAATTATGAAATGGTGTTTTATAGCAGTGAGAGTTTATGTGTGTGTGTGTGTGCAGCGCAATCTCTCTCTCTCTCTCTCTGTGTGTTTGTGTGTGTGTGTGTGCAGCGCAATCTCTCTCTCTCTCTCTGTGTTTGTGTGTGTGTGTGTGTGCGCGAGCGAGTGATGTGTGTTGGTTAGTGTGCATCAATTAAACTGATTTGAAACTAAATGTGCATTAAACTGCATACCTGCCAGCCAATCAGAATCCAGTATTCAGACAGACCATGGAATAAATAAATATATGTGTGTGTGTGTGTGTGTGTGTGTGTGTAGTGGTGAGTGTATGAAAGTGTGCTTTAAGGGAGTTTTTTTAAATGATGAAACTGTTAGCAACAACTGTAAATCTATTTTAATGACTGAAGTTTACAGTAGGCTATAACCACAGGAATGAGTTATAGGCTTAAACATGTTTTATGAGGACGTAGGTGTGATTTTGCCTGTTTGGTTATTGTTTTTTTTCTTTTCTAAGCGATGCACAGCAAGGTAAGATCATTAGTTTCATAGCATAACTTCTGATAGACAGATGTTAGTTACAGACACAATTCTATTCAGAGCACCTAAGGAAAGAAAATTAGATGAGAGAGAAAACTAGGGGTGAAGTCAGCAAAAGTGGGACAATTTTTGGTAAACTGTGTATTAAATACAAATAATCAAATAATCAAAGTTTCTTGTATCTCCCACTATGTTTTTTAAAGGAATATGGGTTTATGCAGAGATTCAAAAATGTTACCCATTAAATACCCTTTTTATTTTTTTCTTCGAGCCTCTCAGTAGAAATTCGCTTTCCAGGCCCCTCTCTCTCGTCGGGCCCTTGGAATCGTCCTAATCTGTTTTTATACAGTATCTTCCCTATGTCTGCGGAAAAATGATCGCTATTATGGTGGAGGCATTGAGCAGGTGTAGATGACCAGTCCAGAGTCATTCTGAATAAACACTGTATTCTAATGATCCAGGTTTGTTCTGCAAAAAAAGCTGTTTGTTTTCAGTTCTTGTTTCTTTCTGTCAGCATCTTCTAATCTGAGTCAGCTCATTAAGGAATACTCTGCAGCATCTCTCTATTGATCCTTTTAGATTTAGATTTCACAAGTTCAAGGATCTGCAAAACAACATTTACAGTCCGTATTAAGTTTTTTTTTTCTTTTGTAAATGTTTTTCAGATCCTTGAACTTGTGAAATCTAAATCTAAAAGGATTCCCATTGCATATTTTGCATAAAATGGAGTAATGAATGTGAGTAGTAATTATTTATTCATTTACTTATTGATTGATTGACCTGTTTGGACCTTGACAGATTCAATCACTCTATGCAATGTTTTGTTGTATGTTCACAGTTTATGCTCTTAAATAGTGTGAAAACTGTGTTTGAAGAGAGTTTAAAAATGAGAATACTGTTAACGACGAATTTAAATAGTTTTAGGCCAGGACTTTTCCTGAAGGAGCTCAGAAATGAAAGTGAAGAGTGAATTCATAAATCCTCCAGTGAGGAGCAGCAATGCGCTCAATGCCACCCGGAAGAGACGAAATAAACTTTCACTTTAATGTCGATCCGTTCAGGGTGCTTTTCCAAAATATAAATGGGTGGAAAAAAATAGTATTTGATAGGCTCTAGTTTTTAAACACTTTCACTGTAGAATGTTTTTGTGTTCTGTGTTTATTATTTTATTGTTTCGCTATTTTCTTGGCGATGCGCTGCAAGGTAAGAACACAGTTATTTTAGTTTTCAGAAAATGGTGACCTACAAACTGCAGTCCCTAGCAAACATACTAGTTTAATACTATTATAAAATTGCATGTAAAACACAATTTTACAGTATTCCTTATAGTGGAGTTTGAGATCAGGTTTTAAATCAGTTTTATCCACAGTTTGTCATTGCACGTGTTTTATACTGTCTGTCTGTTCCTCAGAGAAACATTACCTGCACTTCAAGTTCACAGCCCTTTCTAAAGCAAGCACACTCCCAGAGTTCAGTGCTGAGGCTGTTGCTGACGGCAGACAGATATTTCACTACAATAATAAAGAGAAATCCTGGGTAAGAGAGAGTCTGACTGCAGATGACTCTGAAGCTCCTGTAAACCCACCTGATTCTAGAGGCTGGTTCATATATCAGATGAAGACTCTATCAAACTGTGCAGACTCAGAGTGTTCTGGTGAGTTTCATGCTTTACTCATTAGTTATATCAGACATGTTGTGAAACTGCATATTCCTGCATAAAACATTCATTCGTTTATTTATTTTGAGACTTGCACAGTACTGAATACAGTGTATATTGTCATGAGTGATGTTCTGTGATTGCAGAGCTCCATGTTCTTCAGAGAATAACTGGTTGTGAACTGGAGAAACTTCCTGATGGAACAGTGAAGAGTCTGACAGTCTTTGATGATGTAAGGGAATACAGGTCAATAATAATTTAGCTCAAAGGGAATCATTTAAGATTTT
>NW_015506494.1:0-377 GCF_001515645.1 Sinocyclocheilus grahami | reverse complement strand
TCACATGACAATATTGTGAAGCAGTCATTTCCCATTGCATATTTTTCTTGTGTGTGTTTTTATTATATTTATCTTGTGTCTCTATAGTGTTCCTGGCTGTACCTTAATCATGCAATCAGTGCAATTCACAGGGAACATGTATTGCTCAAACTATCTACTATGCACTGTATGACTGCTAAAAGTGTCTGTCAGATGCATACTGTAAATGTGCCTTTAGACAACATGTTAAATGTGCAATATTAGGAAATAAACAAGTCTTGAGTGAGAGAGTGTTTTAATGCATGGGAACATCTTCACTGATATCAGACACTTCTCTCAGCTCATACAGCATCACAATTTAGAGAGTCAGAAAATAACTAGGAAATTCAATAGATTTT
>NW_015506493.1:264534-266855 GCF_001515645.1 Sinocyclocheilus grahami | reverse complement strand
CGATGAAGTTGGTGCCTGGGTCAGACCAGATCTTTTAGGATGCCCACGAATTGCAGTGAACCTCTGGTATGCCATAAAGAAACTCTCAGTTGACATGGTGTTGGCCAACTCTGTGTGGATTTCCCTACTGGCCATGCAGCAGAAGACGACTCCCCACACCTTCATTGTGACCCTCTACTTCACATCGTCCTTGACTTGATAGGGTCCAAACAGGTCAACAGCTGTAAACTCAAACGGGGCTGCAGGTCTAATCCTCTCTGGAGGCAAATTGCCCATTACTTGTTGACATCTTCTGGCTCTGGCTTTCTTACAAATTATGCAGTTATCAACAACTTTAGCAATTCTTCTTCTTTTAATGACCCACGCAGTTCCCCTCATCTTCATTAAAGTCGCAGCCACTCCTTCATGACCCTCATTGTGAGCCTCACAAGCCAGCAATATTGAAATCCATGCGCTGTAAGGTAGACGAGGAACACCAACTTTGTCTTCTTTGAAGCTCTGGACTCTTCCACCACAAACCAGCAGCCCAGACTCTTGCGCTTTATAGACGACCAGTCGATCTATAGTAGTGGTTGGAAAGGTCACGCCACTTTGTGCAGCCAAGAAAAGACCTCTTAAAGCATCTTGACGTTCAGTCACAGTGATAACTCCTCTTGATGGAACTGCCTCCCACTTTAGGGTTTCCAACATCTTCCTTTGTCCTGCAAACTCTTTAGCTGCTCTCCAAATCCATGCAACTGTTTTGATCAAATAAGTCAGATTGCTAAATCGTTTTTCATCCACCAGGTTTTGGATAACTAAACCAGCTAGCGGTCTTCGATGTCCTTTATCTGACAGTTCTTTTTTCCCTGGAGCTCTTGTAAGGGCAGCACTAAATGATTTCATTTGCATCTTACCAATGCGCTCTTGAGCAGTTGCAGTCACATCTTTTGCAGATTTAATTGGCCACTCATTGACTGGTAGATTCAGAAACCTTGGCCCCTGCTGCCACTCTGAATCTACCTCCAAGTGCTTTGGACCAGCCCCTCGAGTAATAATGTCGGCGATATTCAGTGGTCCAGGGACCCACCACCAGTCCTGAAGTCGTGTACTGCCTTGGATCTCTCCAATCCTGTTGGCGAAAAAAGTCTGGAAACCACAGCTCTCACGCTGGATTGCACCAAGGATTGTCTGACTGTCGATGAAATGGTACCATTGTTTAACCTGAATTGTGCCATTTTGCTCAAAGTACTTCTTTAAACGAGCGGCAAAACTGCCCCACACAACTCTGCCTTGACTACTTCCCCCTTGTGGTCTAGGGGGGTCAATTTGGCTTTAGACTCCACTAGTCTCACTGTTGAACCTTGATCGGAGGGCCACCACAAATACAGAACAGCATCATAGGCATGTTCACTGCCATCAGAGAAGGTAATTGCATTAGGTTCAGCAGACATGCCTGCTGGAGTTAAAGGTTAAAGCCCTTGCAAACCTAACTTTGTGAAGAGCAGGCAAAAGCACGCACATCGATCTCAACTGGGTGCTCGACCAAAAAACAAGTAGAAATATTTTAGACACGAAGTCGGCAACACCAAAGCTCCAAAAGTATCAATTTATTATTTAAAAAGACTGTCGCATAGCATGTGTGACGTTTCGAGCACGCAGGCTCTTCATCAGACAAATGAACAACACTGATATCGCAAACTTTATAAGCACTGCCATAAGTCAAATGGCCAAGTGATGACAAAAATAAAAGAGTTCACACATATTACACAGCCTGCTGCTCATAACTGCTTAGAGTGCACTGGCCACGAGCGATGAGATTGTGGATGCTATTGTCGGACCTACGCACACATTTCATGAGGAAAGTTATCGTGCACGTTATAATCAGCCCAGAAGTTTTGACTGAATTGCATGTGTTTCTACTTTCACATGCAAATGACTTGTTGCACTTATGAATATGATAACTTTCCGGCATCAGTTCTAGCAGGGTAAAACGTGATTACGCTTTCGAAACGGTCTGTTTTGCCCTGCCATCATTAGCTGAAGCTGCGTGTGAACCAGAAGAGGCTGCAGAGTGTGAGATGCTCCTTCTCTCATGCAGCCAGAGAGAGATTCTCCGGTGTTCCGCAACAACACTTAGCTGCCCGCAGATGCGCCTGCCTATAAATCGGCCTAATTTGCAGCACAATCGGCCGATGCAGATTAATTAAAAAAATGCCAAAAAAGTTTTTTTGTCTGATGAAGAGCCTGCGTGCTCGAAACGTCACATATGCTATGCGACAGTCTTTTTTTTTTTGTAATTTTTTGATACTTTTGGAGCTTTGGTGTTGCCGACTTTGCGT
>NW_015506493.1:262996-263874 GCF_001515645.1 Sinocyclocheilus grahami | reverse complement strand
GGCATAAGCAGCTTTCCATTCCAACTCCTTGGCCAGCTGTCTCTCGGTCCTCAAGAAGGTGCTATCAACTGCCTTTCTGTTATTTGGCAATGTGGCTGGATCTTCTATCCAGGGATATCTAGCATGCCAGTGGGGCCATTCACTGTGGTCATCGGCAAGTGCATATACAAGCCCACTCCTCACCACTTCCAACTCTCTTTCTTCAGCAAGGGTCATCTCTTTGCCACCTGGCTGGCGATTTCCACAACGACAGCCTCCACATCTTGGCTCACAAGCAGCACCAATACTATCCCATCTCCACCACTCAAGGAAGTCACGAGTAGTAGCTGCAGAACTAAACTGTTGAGGTTGGATGGCTAATGAGGCCTGCTGAATTGGAGGAGGATAAATAGGGGATACACAGGTAAGTTCTTCATACTTCACAACAGTAGTCCTCATGGACCTTGCAAAATGCGTTCTGGACATATGGGCTGAAACTGCAATCTCTTCAAACAGCTCAGGATGGGTACCAGCAACCGTCTTTCCTAATGGCCCATCCCATAGCACGAGGTCTCCCACAATGCAGGCTCTCTGAGGAGCTAGCTGACCTTCCTTGTGGCTTATTAAGAGATGGATCTCTCTTGGCCTCACCAATTCACTGAGAGGAACATCTGGAAAGAATGTTTGCAGTTGATTTGCTGTTACATGTCTATGAACCTCTGCAATTTTGTCCAGACCATAGCAGATCAACTGGTGGGACCTAAGAGTGCCTCTTGGAGTCCTGATTCGGATCTTCAGCAGGTAACGCATTGTTTTCACAAGAACTTTCATGCCTCCGACACCATGGACCACACGTGTGATGTCTTCGCCTCTGAGATTAAGTTGGTCAGCTGCCTCAT
>NW_015506493.1:260674-261790 GCF_001515645.1 Sinocyclocheilus grahami | reverse complement strand
GATGCCAGTAAACTTAGGAAGGGAGATTGGCTTTAGTTTAATGGCCGGTGTTGAGTAGCTTATGGAAGCCGAAGCTTCAGTCACCACTCTTTCGGCATCATCTATGGCTTTTGCTTGAATAAAATCTACTTTTCTTAAAGTTACCATAAGAAAGACCTGCTCAAGTCCTCGTATGCGACACTGGAAGTCTTTCTGCTCAGTGGTAGGGGCCCAGCATTTCCACTGTGTATACAGCTTCTTCACCATTTTAACAAGCCTTTCTAGATGGTCGAGCATGAAGTCAAAGGCCTCTTTCTTCCCACTGGGTTTGATGGATGACACACGCTCTGCTTCATCCTCTGCAGCCTTTACCACCATAATTAGTTCCTCTTCTCCAAAGCTGGTCCAAAGTGTTCCCTGGATGAGGTCTCTCAGCTCCTTTAGTTTCATCTCACATTCACTTGCCGTTTTTTGTATATCAGCCTTCTGCTGCTCATTCAACACAGGAACGTCTGCATCCAACTCCACTTCTGCAAGATACTGGGCCTCCACATCATCATTTGCCTCTATGACTTTGTTGGCCTCAATTGTGAGTTTTTTTAAACTGTCTCTGAGCTTCTCTTGAGACAGTACTTTGCACATCCTAACAACATTATTGGCCAGCCGGGAGAATTGGCTTTAAGCTGCTCCAGTGACTTTGAGTCAGCCATCCTCTATTCCAGCAGAATGCAGGTCAAGGGATGGTTTACACTTCTTTATTTCAGTGTCTTACCAGGTTTCTGGCTTTCCAGGCTTAGCCGGTTGCTGTTCTGATCTCTTTTCCAGTCTCCACAGCGGTTTTTCATTAAGTGGCTTCACCATTTACAAAGTTTCAATGTGCAGAACTCTCCCACTTGATAAGACAGCCCACTACAATAATTCCACCAGATTCCACTCATTGACCATACTTGCTTTCTTTTATTTTTCGATGCAGTGATCAATCAGCCAGTCATTAGCCAAGCAGGTGAAAAACCTTTAGACAAATACAAACACCACTGTAAGAGCACTAATAAATATAATAAAAAATACCAAAGCAAAACTTGTATACAAAAATTCTTTAAATTAACAAAGAATATCATACAAGTAGACAACAGATAT
>NW_015506493.1:259684-260276 GCF_001515645.1 Sinocyclocheilus grahami | reverse complement strand
ATAAGTTAATTATTAATGGTATAATAATTAAATAATAATGCATTAAGTATTTTATATTTAACTGTAGGAGCTGCCAGCAGACTTGTCGCTACTGTAGGTTTGTTACTCTGAATTGACTCTGCATCACTTAATGCACAGCTCTATTTCGACATCGGCTTGTCAGATAGTTCATTCCGTCCATTGCTACAATATTTATCACTGTCAAAAGTGACAATCATAGCAATGACTCGCGGAACAATTCAGCTGATTCACTCGTGCAATTTTTTAGAATCGCGTTTGTCATTCCTGAAACAGTATTCGTGGATAAACAAAACTTTTCTTCAAATTCTAAATGGATTATGTGGATTATTTCTTGTTATAATGGGAAGATCTGCGAGTCCGTAGAACTCCGTAAACATGTGAAAACAATTAGTTCAGAGCGGATTCTGACTAACCTACATTAAACTCTGATCTGGTTCTGATTTGTCTATGACGCGTGTCCTAATACAGTCTATGGACGCATCGCTATGGAAATAATAAGATGATACATATATATTATTTAATTATTTAATATTGCATTTTTGTATAATTACCATTGTCCACTGACACAATA
>NW_015506493.1:256244-259161 GCF_001515645.1 Sinocyclocheilus grahami | reverse complement strand
GGAATCAAAATTTTCATTTTATAACAACTAGACGATTCCTGACCTGAAGCATCCTATTCCAGAATTGGAATAGAGTTTGGATTCCCAAGCCTAGGTATGGGTTAAAAATCTTAGATAAAATGCTCTTTTTTTGTCCTACCGAAAATGTGCCTGGAGTCCACCTTTGTTATTTTAAACCATTCAAGTCAAGAAGACTCACAGGCTGTTTTCTCTTCTATCACACACATCCTTGTGTAAGTGTTCTTTAGCCTGTTGATTTTCATCCATAGTATTCAGCTAACAAGGAAAGATTTTGCAAAAAGGGTTAGAATAAATGTGAATGATATCTAAGATTTTTATTATTAACCGTGCTTATTATTAACACCGTGACCGTGTTAACTTGTGACCTGTGTTTACCTATTATGAAAATTAGTAGAAAGCTGACTAAATTTTTTGGTTTATGATATTAAAGTACATTTCATAGACTCTCAGACAATGTAAATTTGGTAAATTTGTGGCTGCTATAATTTAATTACAAACGTTATCGTTACACTATTTACTTTAGTAAAAACATGGTACATTTTCTTCAGAAACTATAGCTGATGTCTCATTTGATGAATGCAGAAACATTATTTCCATGTTGTTTTGCCGCTTTTTCTCACCTTTTGCAACATCATATTGTCAAATCAAACCACTGTAAACTGTCCAAATCTATAATGGCAATATCAGTCATTGATTCTTGAGAGTCTTGTGACCAAATTTCATGATTTTCTTTCTTTTTTTCATAATGTTAATATGCCGCTATATCTGAGTGCTGTTTTCATTGAATTAATTTGAAAATAAATCTTTTCAATACAGGCTACTCAATCTCTCGAGTGAGTTAAATTGCTCATCATTCAAAGTGATTTTGTGCCCTCACAAGACTTTGAAAATGGCCAACCCCATCTCATGAAAGTGTGTATCAATAGCACAGTTTTCTCTTTATATTTGGCGCCAAATAGAAGCAGAAAATTGTGCTATTGATACACATTTCCATGAGACCTGGCACATGAGTCGCATTAACTTTTGACACTTTATTATCTTTTTTTAAGCATCAAAAATCTAAAGGCGATGATGTGCTTGAAGAGTATGAAGCCACCAATACATTGTCAAGTGGGATGAGAAGAGCTTAACATTAATGTTAACATTGTTAGGACTCATAAAAAACATAAGCCACAATTGCATATTTTAAGATTATTGTTGGTCATACTTAATTTTTTTAGTCAAACCTCAACACAGAGAGATCAGTATGCACCTGGAATTGTGACTTTGGTTCTGTCATTAAAATAATTATTTTCCAGTAAAACTGACTTTCTTTTTACAAATACATATATATATATATATATATATATACATTTACAATGAATTTTCCTTAAAGGGATAGTTCACCTAAAAATGACAGTACTCCAAAAATTGACAAAGATCTGTTCCATTTCAATGATTCAGATTACTTACTGTCTGTTCATTATTACTCTAAATTCCCAGAAATCAGCAAACTGTTCAAAAACCCATAAAGAAAGCTCAGAGAGGCAAAAGTGACCCTTACATTGCTTTATTGGAATACTGAAACACACACCATTGGCGGGTACTCATCGGTACAGTTACTATTGGGACGTCGGTTGACATGATACCTACCGCAGTCACCTTATTGTCACCCAAAAACAACAGTTCCAAGACAGCCTGAAACAAAGACAGGGCAAGCAAAAGGCTTACTTTGACAGACAAACAAGGCTGCTTCCAGATGTTGAGAAAGTATGAGAGTGCAATGAGGAAATGGCTGGCAAAATGCAGTAATCATCAAAAAGCATGAACAATCACGACTCTTTATCGTACAAACTCCAGATGGAAAAACTTAAAGGAGGAACAGAAAACATCTCAAGATTGGAGAGAAAAGTTTCACAACAGCAACAGACAACACAGTCAATGACACTAATAGTGTGATGGACTCACAATCATTGACACTAAATCATCTGCAATGGACAAAGACACACAAAACACTGAATTAGTCACATGGATACATTACCAGGTCAGGTAGACAAGCAAATGAACAGTGGTTGACACTACAAATCTGTACTAACCTGAGTTTTGTTTTTGTTTTGAATCATCTGTGCAAGCAAAACAAAAGGTTCTGTTTAGTTCATATAATTGTTTAAAAATGTTGTGTCATAGAGAGTTTGGAGAGAAAAGTTTCACAACAGCAACAGACAACACAGTCAATGACACTAATAGTGTGATGGACTCACAATCATTGACACTAAATCATCTG
The DNA here is from genome assembly GCF_001515645.1 of Sinocyclocheilus grahami. Lineage (NCBI taxonomy): Eukaryota > Metazoa > Chordata > Actinopteri > Cypriniformes > Cyprinidae > Sinocyclocheilus > Sinocyclocheilus grahami. The sequence continues at coordinate 256,877 of NW_015506493.1, read as the reverse complement.
CAATGGACAAAGACACACAAAACACTGAATTAGTCACATGGATACATTACCAGGTCAGGTAGACAAGCAAATGAACAGTGGTTGACACTACAAATCTGTACTAACCTGAGTTTTGTTTTTGTTTTGAATCATCTGTGCAAGCAAAACAAAAGGTTCTGTTTAGTTCATATAATTGTTTAAATGTTGTGTCATAGAGAGTTTATTATATATATATATATATATATATATATATATATATATATTAAAATTTTAAGTCTGATCCTTTTAGCAATATACTGTAAAGGAGTATCTCACTTGAATATGCCAGTTTATACTTGTTAAATTTCACCCTCTGGTGGTTATGAACTAGACTGCATGATTAAGGGATCTGTAAAGACTGATTAAAAAAATGCACAGTATCTACATATTTTGCACAAGATATCTTGGCCAGGAATTAAGAATTTGTTGCTAATTTGTGGCCACATTCAGGGCCGCTGTTGGCCAAATGGGTGCCCTAAGCAGAATTGTATTGTTGTGCCCCCTCCACCAAATATTATGGAAGTAAAAAAAAAAAAAAAAAAACTATGGAAAAAAAAAAAAAAAAAATGAAAAAATGATAGAAGTACAGAAAAAGCTTTAGATAGAATTATATTC
>NW_015506493.1:237020-255754 GCF_001515645.1 Sinocyclocheilus grahami | reverse complement strand
CAGCGCATTTTATGGAGGACTGTTTCCTGATCCTGGTAGATTAGACTACAATGCAGTACGTTTTTTATATTTAAAGAATTGGTCACTGACGATTCAAACGTGAGTTTTGAGCAGTGTAGAGTAGCGCTTGTTGTTTGTCATTTCTCCGATCACAAATGCAGACAGGGTTTTATGTTTATGCGGCGCGATGCAACGCAATGCGTAAAAAGACAGTATAAGTCATTATAATCCATAATTATGTTTCCACTGGATGCAACAAATGCCTCGTTTATAATGGGTTGTAATGTTTTATCTCGTCGCTCCGGCCGGACACGGCATCACAGTATGGTGAGGGGCGTATCATTTCCGTCTCACGCTTGAGGTATTCGGCCAATCACAACGCACTGGATAGCTGGCCAATCAGAACACACCTTACTTTTCAGACCTATGAGCTTTGTAAAAATCAAGGCGTTTCAGAAGGCGGGGCATAGAAGGAGAAACAATAATGTACAGTATGTGGAAAATAATGTGTTTTTTGAACCTTAAACCGCATAAACACATTTCATTACACCAAATACACATAATGTTCTTTTTTAGCAACATCATATGACCCCTTTAAAGATTAAGTGGATATTGAATTAAATGTTTGGTCAATATTAAACAAGGATTTGATAGTCCTGTAAGTGTAACAGCAGCAATTACCAGGCCTTTGGCACCCTTTGCAGGCATCTGTAAATTGTTTATTTATTTTGTACTACATTATGTAGCCCATTTTAACAGTGTTGTTCAATGAAACCATATGATTATTATTAATTAACCAATCATTATTGCCTCATTGTTTTTTATATAATGCATTTTAAGTCATTTTAAAGGCTGTTGTTCGCTTAGGTCTGTCTTTAAAAAATCGGATTACTTCTTTGTTAATTATTATTTGAAGTAACAAATCCCATGGATAATTTATGGTTACCATGGCTACAAGAACCATGATTTTTTTTTCGTAGTAAAACCACGGTTAATATTCGTAAGGGAACATGGAAACTCAGAGAGAATATTAAGGCAAATGCGTTGGTGGCGGTGAAATTGTAAATTGTTTATTTATTTTGTACTACATTATGTAGCCCATTTTAACAGTGTTGTTCAATGAAACCATATGATTATTATTAATTAACCAATCATTATTGCCTCATTGTTTTTTATATAATGCATTTTAAGTCATTTTAAAGGCTGTTGTTCGCTTAGGTCTGTCTTTAAAAAATCTGATTACTTTGTTAATTATTATTTGAAGTAACAAATCCCATGGATAATTTGTGGTTACCATGGCTACAAGAACCATGATTTTTTTTTTTTCGTAGTAAAACCACGGTTAATATTCGTAAGGGAACATGGAAACTCAGAGAGAATATTAAGGCAAATGCGTTGGTGGCGGTGAAAGAATCCCTGGGCTTTAAAGAACTCGGACCCAGCTCGCACAAAAGCAGAGGAATAGCATGGAAAAGAGCAGGGGTATGGTTTCAGTATCAGAAGCTTTACTATTAAAGGCTTCATTCGTTCATTGGTAATGATTAAACGGGAAATCGTGCACTTTCTATGTGTATGTTGCGTTAATGTTAGACCGTTACAATCCATTTCTTTATGAACGAGGGTGTTTTCGTACATCTTTCTTTGCGCAAGTCTTGCGTTCTGTTTGCAGATTGAATTGCTTCTGTATGGCTACATATGCGTCAAACTGAAAACTGCTTTTTTAGGGTCGTGTCACGAGCATTGCGTTTTACGTAGCAAAACAGTCCAACTTAAAAAAAAAAAAAAGCTCTTCTGGAAACAAGAATTAGGCTATATAGGGTTCAGCTCGCGCGGTCTTAGAATCAAGCAACGTACTAAAGTTTTTGCCATATATTTGTGTTATGTAGATCTGTATTTTGTCTAGGCCTATATAATGTTTTGTCAGTGTTCCGTCAGAGAATGATCCTATAGCTCGACCAGCGTATGGTTACTCGAGCCGATTTCTGTTCGTTCTCAAGCATCTGAACTTTGGTGGGTTTGAAACCCATGACTACGATTTCTCATAGACAGACCCACTATACGTTCTGTATATTCAGTTTCACCAGGTGGTCAGAATAGCAGCTGTCATTTTAATAAGTAAATATATTTTATGATTATCTTGGTATGTGAACCCACATGCTATCTCAGTGTTTTGTGTCTGATTACATTATTAGCCTGATCCTGCATTTCAAACAGGGTGTTGTTGGTGTCTTTTGCAGGAGCTGTGCTCAAAACCACAATTCATCGTCGGTGGAGCTACACGGACAGATATCTGTCAAGGAGCTCTAGGTAAAAGATTAAAATCATTCATCCACCTGCATGAAACAAATGTTGAGATTCTTTGTTAATCCTCCTGGTTTGACTAAAACTGAAGAACCTGTTCATTTCACACACTGAATCACAGATCTCTCTCGCTCTCCTCTTCTTAATTCTTTAAACACAGGATACCTGTAAGTCAATACTGTGTGCTAAACGTTTTAACTGCCTCAACCAGAAAATTAGCTTATAATAGCACACTGTGAAAAATGTTCTGTCAGGTAACATAAAATGTGCTTCATTGCATGATTCATTATAAAAGGCAACTAATTATTTACATCATTACTTTGAATGGAAAGTAAACATTTGCACCATCATCTGACTGGGACGCTGTCCTTGCTTATCTTAAAAAATGTTTACTTCAGCAGTGCCGTTTTGGGATCTAAACCTGTATTTAAGCCACCAATATAGTTTTTAAACAACAACAAATAGGCTTTAACTATAAAAATGGGGGTTTTAAAGTGGCATAAGTGCATTTATACCTGAATGTTATATTTTTGGTGTGAATAGACTGAAAAAAGGAGTAAAACTGGATTCCACTGAATTGATTTGTTTCTTGGATGTATAATGATGGTGTTAATTTACGTGTTACTTTACTCACTACTTTGATAAACCAATTCGATTGCATAATGCACATTAACTCTGGTGAGGCCCATTATTAATTCTACGAAGCTTTAACAATCAGTTAAGTTCATTGTGAACATTGTGAACAAGCAAACACACACAATGTAATTCCTCGAATAAGGGTGGGTCAGGATTTGAAGGATGCTTTTAACATAGCGCTCATTCCAGTGTGGTTATTGTTAACTCAAACTAAAACTTAAAAAAAAAAGAGTGTTTTCTCAAACTGAAATAAGATGAAAATAAAACAGAAATATTAGATGGAAAAGAAAAGAAAAAATGCAAAATAGAAATGTTGCCAACTAACTGAAATAAAAAAGCTGAAATACTAAAATGACTAAAACTAAAATGAAATAAATAAACAAATATAAGTTACATTTAATTTAAAAACAATTATAATTAAAAATTATACAACAAAATTTAATAAATTATTATTTTTTTAAATAAAAAAATAAAAGCTGATTAAACTACTGGTAAAAAATCAATATCTATCTATCTATCTATCTATCTATCTATCTATCTATCTATCTATCTAATCTATCTTGATACACTTTCCAAAAGCTTAAACAGTTTGGAGGACTTGGAGCACCCAACTTCTATCTCTATTTTGTATCTCATCAGTTAGTTTATATTCGACACTAGTAATTTTTGTAACTTTACCCTCTCCTTCAATACATAATCTCACTTTCTTTTGCCCCATTCCTTCCTGTTGTTGTGTTTACCGCTGACTGAATGGCTGAGCCAAACACATAATACAAACCATCCAAAAGCTAGAAACTAGCCAGAGGGGTTTTGCACACAACCGCTTTTGTTATTAAAGGCTGCAGTTAAAGAGAGAAGAACTTGGCTGTATTTCTCCTGTAAAGTCTTGCATTAGAAACATACACGTACACTTAATGCGATACATGTGGCAGACTGCAGGAAAAGCAGCCTGTTGTCTTTTGAGGAGGGCAGATTCAAGTCTCAGCATTTTCTACACGCATCTGCTTTCTTAGATTTGCAGCTCAACACTTGGCGTGACACGAAAACCACAATGGAGTTCATTGGCTGAGTTTAATTTGCGTCCCTCGAACTGTGCCTGTTCTTGCTTGTCTGCAGGCGTTTTGAATGTCAAACATTACAAACGGCTGTCAAAGTTTAATTTTGCAATCCAAATGCAAGTATATGTAATTTAATTTCCATATCTATTGAAGATTTGAGTGAATGCAGGCCTATATGTGGCTGTTTCAGCTACAGACCACAGAGCGGTTGTAAACATAGTCACAGTCTCACTTCCTGTCTCGCCGTCTCTCAGGTGACTGCTGGCTGCTAGCTGCCATTGCTTCTCTGACCCTGAATGAGGAAGTTCTGGCACGAGTGGTGCCTGCTGGACAGGGTTTTGGTGACAATTATGCTGGAATCTTCCATTTCCAGGTGTCTGCAAGTTACACTGTTACATTAAATGTGGAACTTTGCATTATAGTGTTAGCATGCTGATGACCAACATGGACATTATTTTTGTGAAGTGGTTTGTTGCTCAGTGCTTTTATAATTATATTAGTATTCAAAAATATAGAACACTCCTTAAAAATACTGTGGTGGTACCATGGTGCATTGATGGTATTTACTTTGTGTACATACCATGGAAACTATATTCATATACCATTATGTTTACATGCTACTCCAAGCTATTTTAAAGAATACTATTGTGATACCATGGTAGTAAATGTCCAGAAAACATGGTATTGCCATGACGAACAAACATGGTAATACTATGGTACATTTTCATAAATAAAAATAATTGTAATACCATAGTGTAGGTTCAAAAAATCATGTAAATACATAGTTAATGTCCAAAAAAAAATCATGGTACTATATAAAAACAATGTGGTAATACAGTACCTAAGGAAAATATAGTAGTACTGTAGTACATAACCAAAAACATGGAATTACCATATATATTATCATTCAAAATTTCAGTAAAAGAGTCAGTAAGAAATGAATTATTAAGCAATTTCAAGCTTTTATTCAGTAAAGATGTATTAAATCGATCAAAAGGGACATTAAAGACACTTATAATGTTAGAAAAGGTTTTCTATTCAGCAAATAATCCTGAAAAAGTATCATGGTTATCAAAGAATATGAGGCAGCACAACTGCTTTCAACATTGGTGTTAATAAAAAAAAAATTCTTGAGCAAAAACTCAGCATATTAGACTGATTTCTGAAGGATCATGTGACACAGAAGAATGGAGTAATGATGCTGAAAATTCAGCTTTGCATCACAAGAATAAATTATATATTAAGACACATTATATATAAAAAAACGTTACTTTAAATTGTAAAAAATATTTCACAATATTACTGTTTTTACTGTATTTTTGATCAAATAAATGCAGCCTTGGTGAGCAAAAGTTACTTCTTTCAAAAACATAAATTTAGTAATATCTTAGTATATGTCTAAAAACATATGAAAAAAATCTAAAAAAGTTTTTAAAAAAAAGTAAAAAAGTATAGGTGGTATAGTATAGGCGTCCAAAAAAAACCTTTTTGGTGCATTTTGCTTGCTGCTCTTAATGCAGAGTTTGACTCTATAATGTTTTACATTTTATATATGGGTGTCATTGCAGTTTGACACACTTTTTGAGACTGAATAGATAATGTGAATCTGTACACTTTACCTCCATCTTTTAGTTCTGGCAGTTTGGTGAGTGGGTGGATGTTGTCATTGATGACCGGCTGCCGGTGAAAGATGGCGAGCTGGTTTTTGTTCACTCTGCCGAGGGAAACGAGTTCTGGAGCGCCCTGCTGGAGAAGGCCTATGCTAAGTTAGTGTTTGTGTGTGTTGTTTCTTGTTTTCTTTTGTCTTTTTCTGTGTATTCACAGCAGTTATGTTAGAACTGCTTCAACCAGAAAGTCAGCTTATTCTTGGAACATGCTTTCTAAGAACAAACAATAGTATAATCCTTTGTTTTCTTTAGGGCTGTCAACTGATTTGAATTATTACCCACAATCATTTTTTTTTCTTTTTCAGAATTGTGGCAACAAATTCAGTTTTAATGAGTTCAGTATTTATAATTTTTAATTTGTAGAATTTTAAAAACTTTCAATTTACTATATTAATATATTTGCCGATTGGACAATTCTATGCAATGGAGGCTCCACCAGTGAGGGTTTTGAAGATTTCACTGGAGGCATCGCTGAGAGCTACGAGCTGAGTAAAGCGCCGTCCAACATGTTTCAGATCATCCAGAAAGCCTTGGAGGCTGGAGCTTTGCTGGGCTGCTCCATCGACGTGAGATTCCTCTGCCTGTATTTGAATTGAAGTTGGAATTGCATAATTATTATTATTGACCAATCAGCAATCCCTTTTGGGTCACAAGCCCCGCCCATTTTCAGATAGCCCTGTTTTATTTTTAATTCTGTGATGTAGATTACTAGTGCTGCTGATTCAGAAGCCGTCACCCGCCAGAAGCTGGTGAAAGGCCACGCTTACTCTCTAACGGGGGTGACCGAGGTATGAATAGAGTTATTGGCAGACCTCTTTTTTCAATAATATAATGCATTTTAGCATTAGAGTACATTGTGCTTTGTCTTAGGTGAACTATCGTGGCCGCAAGGAGAAGCTGGTTCGTATGCGTAACCCTTGGGGGCAGGTGGAGTGGACCGGAGCCTGGAGTGATAGGTACGGTTTCATTACCGCCAGCACCAGAGATACAATATAAGTTCTAAATATAACTGAAATAGCAAAAAACTGTTATTCAGAAATTATAAGGTAGCAACCATGCAATATTGGCTTTAGGATTAAAATGGTTGTTGATGAAGGGTTTTTGGATTTTGTTAATAACAAGATGAGAAAAAATGTCTGATGCAATCATTTTAATTAAAACAATCTGATGATAAACAGTGGGGCAACAGCAGTGGGTCTCATTTACTAACAACGAGTATGCATGAATTTGTTCGTGAAATCTGAATATGAACGTTTCCAAGAACAAATCATGATTCATCAATAACATAGAAAACTATTATTCTAAATTTATGAAAAAATTTAGTAACAACTGAAACCACACATATCAATTAAATCACATACTCAAATAAAAAATCCACACAGTTATTAATGAATGAAATCCAATGTTTATTCAATATTATTTCAGGAGGTAGTTTTTGTCAAATGTTGGTACATATTAAAATTATTGAAATCAATACTAACTGAGTCAATAATAAGTAAGGTCATTCACATATACAAGTCTTAAAGGTACAGTACAAATAAAAGTTAAATTTTAAGAGTAAAATGCGCTTGACTATTTGGAACATTCTGACTGTGGACAAAAGTATACGATATGGCCTGTGTGAATTCTGTTGAATTCATAGTTTTAATGGACATTGATTTGGAAATGATAGCATCACTGAACTGCTGATGGTTATCTTTTTCGTTCCTTTAGTTCATCCGAATGGAACAGTATTACTGCTTCAGAGCGGCCGAACGCCAACGCTGAGGATGGAGAATTCTGGTGCAGTTCCCGAACTTGTTTATCTATGGATCTAGATTTAGTGCAACTGTAATCTAGATACTTGAATTTTAAATTCAATATGTATTCTCTGTCTGTTCAGGATGTCATTCTCAGAGTTCCTTAGCCATTACTCTCGTATAGAGATCTGCACTCTGACCCCGGACGCCATCACCAGCGATTCGATTAAATACTGGGCCGTGTCCAACCACGACGGCACATGGAGGAAAGGCTCCACCGCTGGGGGTTGCAGAAACAACCCTTGTGAGCACAAAAAAAACACAAACACACATCGAGCATTTTTTTTAATTGCTTCATTTCAGTAGAAAAATTAATTCACATGGACTAAGTTCGGTTGGTTTGGTTTGTTTAAAAATATTGCTGAGGACTGCATCCATTCATTGAGTTTCAAGAAATGTCCAGGTAAATGTGTTTCCATCGTAGTTTATGGATACGGATTTTATCTGTACATCAGCACTACAAAGGCCCTAACTGAGTGCATATGTATCCGTATCTTAGCACTATTAAGTTTAGTTGGTTTGGTTTGTTTAATAATGTTGCTGATGGCTGCATCCATTCGTGAAGTTTTTTGTTGCGCATTGTGTAATTTATTAAGTAAATGAGTTTCCATCGTAGTTCATACGCATGTCTTCTTACCGAATAGAAAAATTATCCACCTCAATTGAGTGAATACGTTTTTTAATTCGCATTTTAATATTTTATCTGAATTTTAGCATTACAAAGTTCATTTGGCTTGTTTAATAATATTGTTGGCGGCAACATCCATTCATTGAGTTTTTTGACGCGCATCAAGAAATTTATTCGGTCAATGTGTTTCCAATGTAGTTTACGCGTCTTCTTATTGGATAGAAAAACGATCTTTCTACACTGAGTGCAAATATTTTATTTATTTGCATTTCAAGATTCTATCTGAATTTTAACGTTACAAAGTTTGGTTGGTCTGGTTTAATAATATTGCTGATGGCTATGTCCATTCATTGAGTTTTTTGTTGCGCATCAAAAAATGTATGTGGTAAAATTATTTCCAGTGTAACTTATGCATGTTTTCTTATCGGATAGAAAAATGACCTTTCTCCATTGAGGGAATACACTTTATTTATGTGCATTTCAATATTTTATTCGCATCTTAGCGTTTCAAAGAGTGTTTGGTTTGGTTTGGTTTGTAATATTGCTGATGGCTGCATCCATTCTTTAAGTTTTTTTTTGTTGTGCATCAAATAATTTGGCACATGGAGGAAAGGCTCCACCGCTGGGGGTTGCAGAAACAACCCTTGTGAGCACAAAAAAAACACAAACACACATCAAGCATTTTTTTTAATTGCTTCATTTCAGTAGAAAAATTAATTCACATGGACTAAGTTCGGTTGGTTTGGTTTGTTTAAAAATATTGCTGAGGACTGCATCCATTCATTGAGTTTCAAGAAATGTCCAGGTAAATGTGTTTCCATCGTAGTTTATGGATACGGATTTTATCTGTACATCAGCACTACAAAGGCCCTAACTGAGTGCATATGTATCCGTATCTTAGCACTATTAAGTTTAGTTGGTTTGGTTTGTTTAATAATGTTGCTGATGGCTGCATCCATTCGTGAAGTTTTTTGTTGCGCATTGTGTAATTTATTAAGTAAATGAGTTTCCATCGTAGTTCATACGCATGTCTTCTTACCGAATAGAAAAATTATCCACCTCAATTGAGTGAATACGTTTTTTAATTCGCATTTTAATATTTTATCTGAATTTTAGCATTACAAAGTTCATTTGGCTTGTTTAATAATATTGTTGGCGGCAACATCCATTCATTGAGATTTTTTGACGCGCATCAAGAAATTTATTCGGTCAATGTGTTTCCAATGTAGTTTACGCGTCTTCTTATTGGATAGAAAAACGATCTTTCTACACTGAGTGCAAATATTTTATTTATTTGCATTTCAAGAGTCTATCTGAATTTTAACGTTACAAAGTTTGGTTGGTCTGGTTTAATAATATTGCTGATGGCTATGTCCATTCATTGAGTTTTTTGTTGCGCATCAAAAAATGTATGTGGTAAAATTATTTCCAGTGTAACTTATGCATGTTTTCTTATCGGATAGAAAAATGACCTTTCTCCATTGAGGGAATACACTTTATTTATGTGCATTTCAATATTTTATTCGCATCTTAGCGTTTCAAAGAGTGTTTGGTTTGGTTTGGTTTGTAATATTGCTGATGGCTGCATCCATTCTTTAAGTTTTTTTTTGTTGTGCATCAAATAATTTATTTGGTAAAAGTGTTTAGATTATAGTTTATGCGCATATCTTCTTATCGGAAAGAAAATTTTTGCTCAATTAAGTGCATACGTTTTTTTAAGCGCATTTATGATTTTATTTGCATCTAGGGGTTACAAAGTTTGTTTAATAATATTGCTGACGGCTACCATCCATTCATTGAGCTTATTATTGCGCATCATGTAATTTATTCAGTAAATACGTTTCCATTGTAGTTATGCAGATTATAATTTACAATAACACATCTTGGTGTTATGAAGTTATGGTTTGTTTCAAAATCTTGCTGATGGCATCCATTCATTCATTCCTCAGACACATTCTGGATGAATCCTCAGTATGTGATTAAGCTGAATGATGAAGATGACGATCCGGATGATAATGAGGTGGGCTGCAGTTTCGTGGTGGGTTTGATCCAGAAGAACCGCCGCCGTCTGAGGAAAGCGGGAGAGGACATGCATACTATCGGCTTTGCTATTTATGAGGTAGGTGGAGACACAAGGAGCATCTAAACGTGATTATGATGTATGGAGAAGAAATTAACATAATTCCAGACTCCAGACAACATATCTATAACTTCAAATCAACATTTTCTTTTTGTTTGTTTCCACAGTTACCTTCGCAGGTAAGAGTTTAACTACAAAGAGGGGCGTGGCATTTCTTTTGACCAATCATACCATTAACCGCAGCATTTCTGGCTCACTGATTGGCCATTGTCTCCGTCAGTTTCACGGTCAGCGCGACGTACACCTCGATAAGAACTTCTTCCTGACGCACGCACAGAAAGCTCGCTCTGAGACTTTCGTTAACCTGAGGGAGGTCTGCACGCGCTTCAAGCTGCCGCCAGGAGAGTACCTCGTTGTCCCGTCCACCTTCGAAGCCAACCAGGATGGAGACTTTTGCCTGCGCGTCTTTTCCGAAAAACAGACCGAAACACTGTAACGTATCTCACCTATATGCCAGTATGACTGTATATATTTTTATTTTGTATACTTGATTCTGAATTTGATTGCATAATCTTATGTTTACTCCTAGACCATGTGATGACCCTGTGGATGCTGAATTACCTGATGTAAGCAACTCTCACGATTGCAAAGCTCTTAAAAGTCAACAGCAGAAAATTGGAATATCACACAAAACATTTGCGAATAAAACACTATTTCCATCCCATGTGTTCAAGAGAACAAAATCAGCACCTCCTAGGAAACTGGTGCAAAGTACAAAACTAAAAATGAACGAAGTTTCTTTTCCACTTATCCGATCACATGATCTGTTGAGGCAAAGACACTTGAGTTTTTTGTTTTGCATCGAGAAATTTATTTGGTGAATGCGTTTCCACACATTTCCACAGTTTATGCGCATGTCTTGTCGGATATAGAAATGATTGACCTCAATTAAATGCATACATGTTTTATGAGAATTTTTCACTGCTACAAATTATTAATGCTGAATTTCTAAATAAATTTAATTAGAAATATTTTTTTATAATATTAAGAATAAATATAATAATAATAACAATGACTACTACTAATAATAATTCATGAATAAATAATAATAATATTAGTTTTGGTGGTAATCAACATATTGCCAAAAGGTCTTATTGAACCTGGAGCATTTTTTTTAACTGTACTTCCTCTTGTTTCCAGGAGTCTGTCTCAGACGACGAAGTTGATTCTGGATTCAGAGGCATGTTCGTAAAACTTGCTGGAGCTGTAAGTAGTGACGACTTGTTATGCAGTAAACACTTATATCTTTTGAAAAGCAGAGCAACTGATGCATACTTCTCTCTATAGGACATGGAAATCTCAGCCACAGAGCTCACAACTATCTTAAACAAAATCATCGCGAAACGTAAGTACTCTTGCATCCTTTAGTTTCCGCTCGAGATCTAAGGAGGAGTCTGAGTCTGAGGAAAGGCTTGATGTGTTCTTTTGTAGGAACTGACATAAAGACAGACGGCTTCAGTTTGGAGACGTGTCGTATCATGGTGAACCTCATGGATGTATCCTCTCAGCTGCAACTGCTAACGTTTTGCTGTTTGTGTTAACGTGACGTATGTGCTTGAGCCGGGAATTACAGGAATCTGGTGTGTTTTTGAGTTGTAAATTTCCCTTAACTGCATCTCAGGACAGTGGGAATGGAAAACTGGGTTTGGGAGAATTCGCTACTCTGTGGAAGAAAATTCAGCGATACCTTGTAAGAGATCCACCAGATGCCTTTAACACAATTATCCATTTAAATGATTTCTAAATGTCATGACATGTTGCTCCATTTTATAATAACCCCAGGGAATTTACAAGAAGAATGACATGGATAATTCAGGAACCATAAGCACTCCAGAAATGCGCTTGGCGCTGAAAGAAGCCGGTGAGTCTCAGATACCCACACATATACAAACAGAAATCATTGTGGTGGCATATTATAATATTCACTTTTGTTCTCTTTCCTCTTCTAGGTTTCACTCTTAATAACACTATATTTCAGCTACTGGTAGCACGTTACGCCGAGACAGACATGACTCTTGACTTCGATAACTATGTGGCCTGCCTCATGCGTCTGGAGATGATGTTCCGTAAGTTATTCAATATTTTGGCTAATTTAGTATATTTAGCCCTAAAATCATCATAGAAAATGTCTGCAGATTCTGTGTAGGCCTGTTTATAATAGGCCCTAGTGTAGGGTCAGGGCCCCCTGTAGTTCTGGAGCATCATTAGTGAATGTACCTCTCATTTTCAGGGGTATTCAAAAGGCTGGATCCCCACCAAAGTGGCTTCATTGAGCTGGACTTTCAACAGGTTTGTCATGCTATAACATTTTAGAAAGTTAAATAATTAATACGTTACATTTTTTAAACACATTTTCTTTGTCTTTTTAGTGGCTGAACTTCACTATGATTTAGATGACTCGTTGCCAGACCAAACCACTCAAGAGTGAATTATTATGATTACGTGTCAAATTTTTTGAAATAAGTATTTACTTTTATTTTTTAAATTGTCTATTGCACTTTTGATCTGTCTTACTTACTAAAGTGTTGCATGATTTTATTAGCCTACGTTTGACATTGCCACACTATTTTCGTTTACAAATGCAAGCATCCTTGAACAAGGAGAAACCACTGTGTAATAAAAACGTGTGTGTGCACTATTATGTGTTTTCTCTTCAAAGGACATTATTAAACACTTTTGAAACTGTACTGACTTGTATTTTTGTACACGACTGGATTTAGTAAAACGGCATTTCCGGTCCCTTTAAGGCTCTGGGAGAGGCTGTTCATTTGACCCCTCAGCTGTCAATCACTCGTTAGTTCCTCCCTCATGGGCGTGGCCGTTCACTGCGGTACCCTGATTGTTGTGTCTCATCTGCTCTGATCCGTTCATCCTTCTCTCTTTTCCGCTATTTTAAAACGCACCCGCTGGGCAGATAACAAAAGTGACAAGTAAACGCTGGTAAGTTTTGTTGTTGTTGAACTTTTCCGTGTTAACTATAGGCGATATCCGTCTGTTATTTGTCGCAGTGTGAAATCTCTGCCCTATATTTCCAGCAAGAGCCGAAACAATTTTCTTATTTTAAGTAGCATATTTCTTCAATTTCTAACGGTACTTGTGAATCTTATGATCTTATTAATTTGTAAACAAAGCGGCCACATTTTACACACAATGCACATCAACTATTATTCATGCATTTAGGGCGTGCATCATACTTGCATTATATATATATATATAAACACAAAAATATACATTCATTAATATTATTAACATTTGTAGGTTTGTCTGGGTTGTGATCAACTGAACAAAAAATGAGCTCAAACTGAATGAAATATTACAGTAATAACACTATATAAAGCAACATGAGTGAATATGTGCAGCTGTTTTTGAGGGCGTGTTCATTCATCATCTAAAACAAACACTAGAGTGCTGATGCTGTCTGGCCTATTGATTTCACATCACAAGTTGGTAATGCTTTGTTTACGTAGGCCTACCACATGATCTGTCCCATTACAACTCAAAGAAGTCCACTGGTTAAAAGTTCATTATTTTGGTAAAGTCTGTATTTGGAGAATACCTGCTGTCCTTTCATACTCTAGATTGACAGTTACATGTACTGTACATTTACACATATGCAGACAACAAAGAAGTACCATAAACTACCATGGTAAAAAAAAATTTTTTTTTTGGAGATGTACCATGGTAATGTAGTTTGAAGTACTTTGGACTGTCATGTAAATGTGATACATGAATATATACACTATGGTATATGTCAAAATACCATTGGTATTGCCATCTGTTAGCATCACAAGAAAAAACATGAATTAACATGAATTTGTGTTAGCAAATTAGCATTGAACTGATTTCTCCTAATGTTAAATATGTTTGTAAATTACCTTTTTCTCCTCAAGCCCGTGGCCCACACAAGGAACTTAAGGTATATTCACCCTCTTGTCTTTCTGTAGTTGCAGTTCCAGAAAGGAATGATAATTAACTAAATGTCCAATGCATAGTTGTCTTAGCTGGGTCTATGTGGTTTTCTTTAGCCAACGCTTAGAGAACTGCCCTCCGTGGACATTATCCTTGAAATCATGGTGCATGTAAGTAAACAGGGACTGGCAATATTTTTTCTGCAGAGATGATGGGTGATCATATTACAAGACAACATGGAATTAGCCAGTCATTAGTAAACCTCTCTCCACCCTCAGTAAGGTGCTAATCTAGTGTCTGTTGTAGAGGGCATTTCTCTCAGCTAGCTGGACTAAAAGCCGCATAAAGGCTGCTGCACTAATATTGGCAACATGGCTGACCATAAGCAAACATATGCAAGCATCATAAGCCTTTTAGCAGCGGCACTTTGCACTACATGCTCAAAGACATTGAATGTGTGCTGTCGAATGATGGTGCTATTTCTGTGCTAGCTTCAAGCTTTTTTTTTTGGTTTGTTGTAGCAGTTAAAGCTCTGGGCTTGTAATCAGAAGGTTGCTAGTTCGATTCCCACAATAACCCCATTAGCTATAATCGTTTAAAGGGAAAGTTCATCTAAAAATGACAGTTCTGTAATATTTGACTCTTCCTCATGTTGTTCCAAACCTGTGTGACTTTCTTGCTTCCATGGAACGCAAACCAAGAAGTGTGCACTCTTTTCCATGTAACAAAAAGTGAATGGGATCTCAGGGATATGGGTTTGGAAAAATATGGGATTTACTTTGGATTAAAGCAGGGCTACCCAAACTCAGTTCTGGAGGGCCGGTGTCCTGCAGAGTTTAGCTCCAACTTGCCTCAACACACCTGCCTTTAAGTTTCTAGTATGCCTAGTAAGAGCTTGATTAGCTGGTTCAGATGTGTTTAATTGGGGTTGGAGCTAAACTCTCCAGGACACCGGCCCTTCAGGACCGAGTTTGGACAGCCCTGGATTAAAGCATTTGTTTAAATGACTACTTCCTTATTTTGGTGCGCTACAGTATGTATTCAATTGGAGGAGTGTCGACGCGTATCTACAAGGAACGCCTGCAGGCAGAAGGGATGGGAACTAATGACAATGCGGTCAAATTCCTGAATCAGGACTACGAGGAGCTGAAGAGAGAATGTTTGGAGAGTGGCAGGCTGTTTGAAGACCCTTGCTTTCTCGCCGTGCCTCAGTCACTGGGCTTCAAGGAGCTTGCACCACACTCCTCCAAAACACGCGGTGTGCAGTGGATAAGGCCCACTGTGAGTGTTGGAGAGCACGGCCTATACGAACAGCACGCTAGTTACTACATACAACTGCATAGTCATTATTTTTAGCATATTTTAATACTTGAGAGGGAGTGGGAGGACAACAATTAAGGAATTACACAAGCTAGACTCGAACTCTAATTTCCCACATTAGAACTAAGGTGTAACAATGGGCTCTAACTACTAAGACAAGTCTCATGTTTTTATATTTAGCACAACTTGACACCTTAATTGATTGGGATAGAAAATAAACTATAGGAAATCAAATAAGAACAAGATTGAGAAAATACATGAGCTAGATTCAAACTCTCATTTCCCATGTGAGAACCAAGGTGTAACTTCTGGTGTTAATTACTGAGACAAGGTTCTTACTTTCATTTATTTTTACAGTTATCAGTTGTACTGATTGTTAGAGGGAAAGGCCAGGAATTTAAGTGGGAGGATCAAGATTTAGAAATTACATGAGGTAGACTCTAATTTCCCACATGCAAGCCAAGGCAAAACTATTAAAACACGGTTCCAACAGTGTAGGCAACATTTGAAAGTCAGAGTTAGGGATAGTTTAGCTCTTAAAGAGTTAAATGACCTCCTCCTTTAAAAAAATAAATAAATCAGTTTTAGCAAAGTTTAGTTTTGTTTAGCTGAAACATTGAATTCGTTATTTAAATTGTATAAGTAATATAATTTCATCGGACTGTGTATCCTTCTCGAAGCTCAAACAATATTTTCATAGCTTAACTGATAGTATCCAACCTGTACAATATACCTGTATGTACTTAGACTAGTTTCATTTGACAGTGAAAATGTCTCACAGATATAAGTATGTTTAAAGTTGTGAAATCATGCATGCAGGGTGTGTTGTTATAGACTGACAGGGACAGTAGCACACTTTGGTTGAGGTGTTGCTCTTATGCGTTGTTTGCTTGCGTAATGTTTGCAGGAGCTGTCAAACAATCCTCAGTTTATAGTGGGCGGAGCCACACGTACAGATATTTGCCAGGGGGCCCTTGGTGAGTATGTACTGTACTGTATTAGCCTGGATGTGTGCATTTGTGCATGCTTGCACACGTTAGCCCACCGAATATCAGGAGCTTTATTTGTGCTTCACTGCAGTTTGGGTGATCCTGCAGCTTAAATCTAAGCAAAACAAAGTTTGTCTGCGACCTTCACGCATTCTGTCATCGCTGTCAAAACGTTGCAACGTAAATGAAGAAACCTCATATTTTCTTCTGAACGTACCAGTTCTTATGTGCCTCTGTAGTTAAAAATAACTTGTTTAACATCATATATTTGCAGAAATATAGCAATATTGACATACGTGCTGTGGTATTAGCATGATTAGCTCATTAGCATGGATGTCACCATAATGTAATCAATATAGATAGACGGACAGATACATTTACAGATAGAAATATATAGGCAGAAATACGGGAGGATAAATGGATGGACGAATGAATGGAATGATGGATGTACTAATATACAGACAATTGGATGGATGGATGGACTGATTGACAATTGGATAGATGTATAGATAGAGGTAGATAGTGAGACGGATGGTTGGACTAATAGACAGTTGGATAATGGATGGATGGACTAATAGACAATTAGATGGATGGATGGACAGATGGATGAATGAAGGGACGGACAGATGATAGGTAGATGGATGGACTGATAGACAGACCTCTGTATAGATATACAGATAGAGGTAAATAGATAGATAGATCTTGTGTATATCACTGGAGCACTGTATCAACCAATCAGAAGCCAGAATTGGAACTACCCGTTTTATTTTACTGCATATATTATATATTTTGGGTTTTTATGAATGAGCTAATGGCAAATCCCATTAAGTCAATGGGATTGACACCTCTATGATCAAAATTTGTAGTGTTTTCTGACTCTTTTGAGAGAAGATGTGTGTTAGGGGGCAGATGAGTGTATATGTGTTTCCTGGCTGGTGGGGAGTGGTTGAACACAATGCCTGAGTGGTGAGTCATACAGTCATAAATGTAGCATTAGAGAACTCTGGGATTGGCTCATGGCATGTTTGTGTGTGTGTGAGGGTGTGCACTCACCAGTGCCAAACTAAGTGTGTGTTTGCACAGCAAACACTGGGTGGAGGAGGATGGCGGAGCTTATCACAGATATGCATTTTACCTCTCATTGAGCACACCGAAAGCCTCATGACGTGGTTCAAGCCTCAACAGCCAAAATGGGTTTGGCTTTATCAAGGGTGTTTAAGATAAAATAGCTTTCATCCAGGCTAAATGTACAATACTGAAATTGTGCTGTTATCTCATCTTAAACATTCTCCACCCCCTCTTCAGCTGTCGGTGGAGGGCTCCCACTAATGGGGCATTGTTCTAAACACAAACATTCACCACGTTCTACATACAAACATTTACTATAGTCCTAGTTTAAAAAAGTATTATAGTCAGAGGTGTAAAGAGTACCTAAAACCATACTTGAGTAAAAGTAGATACCTTACAGTGAAAATTACTCCACTACACATTACAAGTCACCAATTCCAAAACAACTTGAGTAAAAGTCTTAGAGTCTCTGATTTTTTTAACAGTACTTAAGTATTTTACTTATACTAAATATAGGCTCAAAGATGCACTAGTCAAAGAGACATGCCAGTGAAAAACTGTAACGTTGTGGAGAAGCTGCGGAAAACAGGCAGAGGCAAGGATCTATGTGCTGGTATTTCATGGGAAAACTAGAACAAACAAAAAAGGCAAAAAACAAAGGGAACAAAGAACAGAATGGCTGGCAAACAGACAACCATTACATTCAACAACTCACAAGGAACTAAAGAAAAACTAGGGCTATATATACACACAGGGGGCTAACAAGCTTAACAAGATAAGACACACCTGGGGAGACTAATCAAGGGGAACCAATGAACAAACGGACTACAAACACCACGGGAGACAGGAAGTGACATAAAAGTCCAGGGCAAGGCACATAGAGCATGAAACAAAAACAAGAAATAGTTGATTTGTGAGGAGAGCAATCACATTTATTTTCTAAAACCAAAATAAAACTGAACTCCTCAAAATTACAAAACAAAACAAAACAAACAAACAAAAAACAATATCTTTCAAAAAGGTCTCTTCAGTATAATGGATAAATAAAAATGTTAAGTAAAATTAAAAAGCCGAAGCCTTCTTGCACTGGATGTGCTGGTTTGGGCTTCATTGCTGGCTGCAGTCATGCCCACATCTCATATATAAAACATCTGTGATTCACAAATACTTGCTAAGGAACTTGCATTCACATAAAGTAGCCTTGTTGACAAGTTTGGGT
>NW_015506493.1:231372-235645 GCF_001515645.1 Sinocyclocheilus grahami | reverse complement strand
GCATAGTTATCTTAGCTGGGTCTATGTGGTTTTCTTTAGCCAACGCTTAGAGAACTGCCCTCCGTGGACATTATCCTTGAAATCATGGTGCATGTAAGTAAACAGGGACTGGCAATATTTTTTCTGCAGAGATGATGGGTGATCATATTACAAGACAACATGGAATTAGCCAGTCATTAGTAAACCTCTCTCCACCCTCAGTAAGGTGCTAATCTAGTGTCTGTTGTAGAGGGCATTTCTCTCAGCTAGCTGGACTAAAAGCCGCATAAAGGCTGCTGCACTAATATTGGCAACATGGCTGACCATAAGCAAACATATGCAAGCATCATAAGCCTTTTAGCAGCGGCACTTTGCACTACATGCTCAAAGACATTGAATGTGTGCTGTCGAATGATGGTGCTATTTCTGTGCTAGCTTCAAGCTTTTTTTTTTGGTTTGTTGTAGCAGTTAAAGCTCTGGGCTTGTAATCAGAAGGTTGCTAGTTCGATTCCCACAATAACCCCATTAGCTATAATCGTTTAAAGGGAAAGTTCATCTAAAAATTACAGTTCTGTAATATTTTACTCTTCCTCATGTTGTTCCAAACCTGTGTGACTTTCTTGCTTCCATGGAACGCAAACCAAGAAGTGTGCACTCTTTTCCATGTAACAAAAAGTGAATGGGATCTCAGGGATATGGGTTTGGAAAAATATGGGATTTACTTTGGATTAAAGCAGGGCTACCCAAACTCAGTTCTGGAGGGCCGGTGTCCTGCAGAGTTTAGCTCCAACTTGCCTCAACACACCTGCCTTTAAGTTTCTAGTATGCCTAGTAAGAGCTTGATTAGCTGGTTCAGATGTGTTTAATTGGGGTTGGAGCTAAACTCTCCAGGACACCGGCCCTTCAGGACCGAGTTTGGACAGCCCTGGATTAAAGCATTTGTTTAAATGACTACTTCCTTATTTTGGTGCGCTACAGTATGTATTCAATTGGAGGAGTGTCGACGCGTATCTACAAGGAACGCCTGCAGGCAGAAGGGATGGGAACTAATGACAATGCGGTCAAATTCCTGAATCAGGACTACGAGGAGCTGAAGAGAGAATGTTTGGAGAGTGGCAGGCTGTTTGAAGACCCTTGCTTTCTCGCCGTGCCTCAGTCACTGGGCTTCAAGGAGCTTGCACCACACTCCTCCAAAACACGCGGTGTGCAGTGGATAAGGCCCACTGTGAGTGTTGGAGAGCACGGCCTATACGAACAGCACGCTAGTTACTACATACAACTGCATAGTCATTATTTTTAGCATATTTTAATACTTGAGAGGGAGTGGGAGGACAACAATTAAGGAATTACACAAGCTAGACTCGAACTCTAATTTCCCACATTAGAACTAAGGTGTAACAATGGGCTCTAACTACTAAGACAAGTCTCATGTTTTTATATTTAGCACAACTTGACACCTTAATTGATTGGGATAGAAAATAAACTATAGGAAATCAAATAAGAACAAGATTGAGAAAATACATGAGCTAGATTCAAACTCTCATTTCCCATGTGAGAACCAAGGTGTAACTTCTGGTGTTAATTACTGAGACAAGGTTCTTACTTTCATTTATTTTTACAGTTATCAGTTGTACTGATTGTTAGAGGGAAAGGCCATGAATTTAAGTGGGAGGATCAAGATTTAGAAATTACATGAGGTAGACTCTAATTTCCCACATGCAAGCCAAGGCAAAACTATTAAAACACGGTTCCAACAGTGTAGGCAACATTTGAAAGTCAGAGTTAGGGATAGTTTAGCTCTTAAAGAGTTAAATGACCTCCTCCTTTAAAAAAATAAATAAATCAGTTTTAGCAAAGTTTAGTTTTGTTTAGCTGAAACATTGAATTCGTTATTTAAATTGTATAAGTAATATAATTTCATCGGACTGTGTATCCTTCTCGAAGCTCAAACAATATTTTCATAGCTTAACTGATAGTATCCAACCTGTACAATATACCTGTATGTACTTAGACTAGTTTCATTTGACAGTGAAAATGTCTCACAGATATAAGTATGTTTAAAGTTGTGAAATCATGCATGCAGGGTGTGTTGTTATAGACTGACAGGGACAGTAGCACACTTTGGTTGAGGTGTTGCTCTTATGCGTTGTTTGCTTGCGTAATGTTTGCAGGAGCTGTCAAACAATCCTCAGTTTATAGTGGGCGGAGCCACACGTACAGATATTTGCCAGGGGGCCCTTGGTGAGTATGTACTGTACTGTATTAGCCTGGATGTGTGCATTTGTGCATGCTTGCACACGTTAGCCCACCGAATATCAGGAGCTTTATTTGTGCTTCACTGCAGTTTGGGTGATCCTGCAGCTTAAATCTAAGCAAAACAAAGTTTGTCTGCGACCTTCACGCATTCTGTCATCGCTGTCAAAACGTTGCAACGTAAATGAAGAAACCTCATATTTTCTTCTGAACGTACCAGTTCTTATGTGCCTCTGTAGTTAAAAATAACTTGTTTAACATCATATATTTGCAGAAATATAGCAATATTGACATACGTGCTGTGGTATTAGCATGATTAGCTCATTAGCATGGATGTCACCATAATGTAATCAATATAGATAGACGGACAGATACATTTACAGATAGAAATATATAGGCAGAAATACGGGAGGATAAATGGATGGACGAATGAATGGAATGATGGATGTACTAATATACAGACAATTGGATGGATGGATGGACTGATTGACAATTGGATAGATGTATAGATAGAGGTAGATAGTGAGATGGATGGTTGGACTAATAGACAGTTGGATAATGGATGGATGGACTAATAGACAATTAGATGGATGGATGGACAGATGGATGAATGAAGGGACGGACAGATGATAGGTAGATGGATGGACTGATAGACAGACCTCTGTATAGATATACAGATAGAGGTAAATAGATAGATAGATCTTGTGTATATCACTGGAGCACTGTATCAACCAATCAGAAGCCAGAATTGGAACTACCCGTTTTATTTTACTGCATATATTATATATTTTGGGTTTTTATGAATGAGCTAATGGCAAATCCCATTAAGTCAATGGGATTGACACCTCTATGATCAAAATTTGTAGTGTTTTCTGACTCTTTTGAGAGAAGATGTGTGTTAGGGGGCAGATGAGTGTATATGTGTTTCCTGGCTGGTGGGGAGTGGTTGAACACAATGCCTGAGTGGTGAGTCATACAGTCATAAATGTAGCATTAGAGAACTCTGGGATTGGCTCATGGCATGTTTGTGTGTGTGTGAGGGTGTGCACTCACCAGTGCCAAACTAAGTGTGTGTTTGCACAGCAAACACTGGGTGGAGGAGGATGGCGGAGCTTATCACAGATATGCATTTTACCTCTCATTGAGCACACCGAAAGCCTCATGACGTGGTTCAAGCCTCAACAGCCAAAATGGGTTTGGCTTTATCAAGGGTGTTTAAGATAAAATAGCTTTCATCCAGGCTAAATGTACAATACTGAAATTGTGCTGTTATCTCATCTTAAACATTCTCCACCCCCTCTTCAGCTGTCGGTGGAGGGCTCCCACTAATGGGGCATTGTTCTAAACACAAACATTCACCACGTTCTACATACAAACATTTACTATAGTCCTAGTTTAAAAAAGTATTATAGTCAGAGGTGTAAAGAGTACCTAAAACCATACTTGAGTAAAAGTAGATACCTTACAGTGAAAATTACTCCACTACACATTACAAGTCACCAATTCCAAAACAACTTGAGTAAAAGTCTTAGAGTCTCTGATTTTTTTAACAGTACTTAAGTATTTTACTTATACTAAATATAGGCTCAAAGATGCACTAGTCAAAGAGACATGCCAGTGAAAAACTGTAACGTTGTGGAGAAGCTGCGGAAAACAGGCAGAGGCAAGGATCTATGTGCTGGTATTTCATGGGAAAACTAGAACAAACAAAAAAGGCAAAAAACAAAGGGAACAAAGAACAGAATGGCTGGCAAACAGACAACCATTACATTCAACAACTCACAAGGAACTAAAGAAAAACTAGGGCTATATATACACACAGGGGGCTAACAAGCTTAACAAGATAAGACACACCTGGGGAGACTAATCAAGGGGAACCAATGAACAAACGGACTACAAACACCACGGGAGACAGGAAGTGACATAAAAGTCCAGGGCAAGGCACATAGAGCATGAAACAAAAACAAGAAATAGTTGATTTGTGAGGAGAGCAATCACATTTATTTTCTAAAACCAAAATAAAACTGAACACCTCAAAATT
>NW_015506493.1:229593-230513 GCF_001515645.1 Sinocyclocheilus grahami | reverse complement strand
GGAGACAGGAAGTGACATAAAAGTCCAGGGCAAGGCACATAGAGCATGAAACAAAAACAAGAAATAGTTGATTTGTGAGGAGAGCAATCACGTTTATTTTCTAAAACCCAAAATAAAACTCAAAACCTCAAAATTACAAAAAAAAACAATATCTTTCAAAAAGGTCTCTTCAGTATAATGGATAAATAAAAATGTTAAGTAAAATTAAAAAGCCGAAGCCTTCTTCCACTGGCTGTACTGGTTTGGGCCTCATTGCCGGCTGCAGTCATGTCCTCATCTCATATATAAAACACATGTGATTCACAAATACTTGCTAAGGAACTCGCATTCACATAAAGTAGCCTTGTTGACAAGTTTGGGTGAGTAAGGGCAAAACGCACAAGATGCAGTACTTTCAGTGACCTGTAATAGGCATTATCATGTCTTTTGTAGCAGAAATAAACTGCTGCAGAAATATGGAAGCATATAGGTAGCGAAATTCAATTTAAAATGCAATATGCAAAATGGCAATGCAATATTCAAAATGGCATTGTATTTCTGTATTTAAATTGACATTTTCCATTACCCATATGTGCAAACTTTGGTGCAAAAGTTAAATGAAAATTAAATTATATAATTTACATTTGCCATTTCCAACAGTCGTCTTAATATGTAAATTGCATGCACATTTGAACGCTTTATAAGTTGCAAAATGAAAATGTATAACACAAATTGATTTGATATGTGTAACATGTTCAAGCAGAAATGGTAGCAAAATGATCATTTAAATGCTATTTGTCCTAAATGCATTTAGACTAACAGTTAGAACACTTAGGTTTGCATTTTCATCATGACGCCTAGGGATACTTGTAGCAAAATTCAATTTGAAAATGCATTCCAAGCTGACCACGCCCACCCTCCGTCAATCATTGCTTCAAGGC
>NW_015506493.1:203826-226591 GCF_001515645.1 Sinocyclocheilus grahami | reverse complement strand
ACAAGGAACTAAAGAAAAACTAGGGCTATATATATATATATATATATATACACACAGGGGGTTAACGAGCTTAACAAGATAAGACACACCTGGGGAGACTAATCAAGGGGAACCAATGAACAAACAATGAACAAACGGACTACAAACACCACGGGAGACAGGAAGTGACATAAAAGTCCAGGGCAAGGCACATAGAGCATGAAACAAAAACAAGAAATAGTTGATTTGTGAGGAGAGCAATCACGTTTATTTTCTAAAACCCAAAATAAAACTCAAAACCTCAAAATTACAAAAAAAAACAATATCTTTCAAAAAGGTCTCTTCAGTATAATGGATAAATAAAAATGTTAAGTAAAATTAAAAAGCCGAAGCCTTCTTCCACTGGCTGTACTGGTTTGGGCCTCATTGCCGGCTGCAGTCATGTCCTCATCTCATATATAAAACACATGTGATTCACAAATACTTGCTAAGGAACTCGCATTCACATAAAGTAGCCTTGTTGACAAGTTTGGGTGAGTAAGGGCAAAACGCACAAGATGCAGTACTTTCAGTGACCTGTAATAGGCATTATCATGTCTTTTGTAGCAGAAATAAACTGCTGCAGAAAAAGCTAAGTCCATGCCAAATGTAATGTGTAACTGCAACACTCATTTCAAGTGTAGTGGAGTAAAGAGTACAGATACAGATACTCATTCAAAAATGTAATGAAGTCTAGGGATACTTGTAGCAAAATTCAATTTGAAAATGCATTCCGAGCTGACCACGCCCACCCTCCGTCACTCATTGCTTCAAGGCAGGGATTGGCGGAAGCGTGTTACGTTTGGATCGTTTGTAACATGGCAGCTCAAGATCTGATAAGATCGCTGAATTCACTCGCAGATGAAGTGGAGCGTGAACAGAGAAATATATGAAGCTTATGGCGTTCGGACGCCATAGTATTCCAGACTATAAATGGACATTACAAGCATTACAATAATGATAAATAAAACTTTTTTTTTGTATAATTAATTAATTTAAATGAATGTTTCTAATAAACACATTTATAACAGAACCTCAAGTAAACTATATCCAATGTAGTGGAGTAAAGATACTCATTCAAAAATGTAGTGAAGTAAAGAGTAAAAGTTGCTAATATCTTTGATACTCAGTACAACTACAAAGTACCCGAAAAGATACTCAAGTGCAGTGACTAATTACATTTACTTCAATACTTTACACCTCTGATTATAGTTACTATTTTTCCATTTGAACTGAATGAAAATAAAGTAGTAAAAATAATTGGCTACAAATATGGTAACCATGGTACATTTTTGTAAAGGTAACAGGCTTTTTTTTGTCACCAAAGGTAATTGCAAAAATAATACCTGTGTTTGAGCTCTCAACACTCTTCTCACCTTGCCATTGGTTGGCTAAATAGATAACCCCGCCCCAAACTCATGTCATTGGTCGAGCCAGTTGGTATGAGATAAATAGATAGATGCATCAGTTCAATCAAGCAGACTTAGTACTAAAACATAATACTAAAAAACATTTACATGCTATATGAATTAGTTTAAATAAATGTTCTTTAACAGTAACTGTATTTTCTGTGGTAATTTTTCTCTACTCAGGTGACTGTTGGCTGTTAGCTGCCATTGCATCCTTGACTTTAAACGACAGGCTGCTTCACAGAGTTGTACCTCATGGACAAAGCTTTATGGACGAGTATGCCGGCATCTTTCACTTCCAGGTGCTCAGCCGACTGTTAATGAATGACAGAAATGTAGAACACACATTAGCAGATATAATACAAATACAAAGTTCTTACACTCTAAACTTCTGCTTTTCATGAATTATTTTTATTATTTACTATTTTAATATTTTCATTAACATTTTAGTTCACCCCAAAAATAAAGATTTGCTGAAAATGTACTCACCCTCTGGCCATCCAAGATGGAGATGAGTTTATTTCTTCATCTGAACAGATTTGGAGAAATGTATCATTACATCACTTGCTCACCAATGGATCCTCTGCAGTGAATGGGTGCCGTCAGAATGAGAGTCCAAACTGCTGATAAAAACATCAAAATAATCCACAAGTGCTGTAATTCAGATGACTCCAGTCCATCAGTTAACTTCTAGTGATATTTTTACCTTCATGTTTGTAAAGAAATCCATCATTAGGACATTTTAACTTCAAATCATTGCTTTCGGCTAAAATATGAGCCCTGGACTCATATTAAAATATGTACTGGAGGCGTGTGGATTACTTGTGGATAATTGTGATTTATTTTTTTTATCAGCTGTTTGGACTCTCATTCTTTATGATGGATAAAGGATGGATGGATGGATGGATCCACATCGTGGATGGTCATTTGCAGTCTGATTCATTATCAGCAAATTAAAATTTTTGGGTGAAATGTTTCTTTAATATAAATCTATTTTTATCAGTATTTGTTATACTAATATGTTTTTTTCCCCATGTTCTGCAGTTCTGGCAGTTTGGCGAGTGGGTGGACATTGTGATTGATGACCGTTTGCCTGTGAAGGATAAAGAGCTGATGTTTGTTCACTCAGCAGAGGGAAATGAGTTTTGGAGTGCCTTGCTGGAAAAAGCTTATGCCAAGTGAGTCTCTTAATCTCTTGTATTCTTTTCATATGATTATTAGGGACCATAACATGTGCGTATGTGCCTGTAGGCTGAATGGCTCATATGAAGCTCTTTCGGGAGGTTCCACCACCGAAGGCTTTGAGGACTTCACGGGTGGAGTGGCTGAGATGTATGAACTGCGTAAAGCTCCCAAAGACTTGCACCGCATCATTGCCAAAGCCTTGGAGAGAGGCTCACTGTTGGGCTGCTCTATTGATGTGAGTCCCCACAGTGCCTACTACAGGCCTGGAGACACAATGCAACATTTATGGAGCTAGTTACCCAGTTTTTTGTGTATTTGTCTGGTAGATCACTAGTGCCTCTGATATGGAGGCTGTAACCTTTAAGAAGCTGGTGAAGGGGCATGCATACTCCGTCACGGGTCTCAGAGAGGTCAGGATCACCTCTAAAATATATCTTGAGCTCATTATTTTACAATTTTAATTATTTGCATCTATATTTATATTTTAGGTGAATTTCCGTGGCAGCAGAGAGAGGCTGATCCGTATCCGAAACCCTTGGGGGCAAGTTGAGTGGACAGGAGCTTGGAGTGACAAGTGAGTTGACCAATCAGAATGAATTTGGATAGACTTTCTTATACAGGACATGTTCATAATGTAACACTTTTATTTCATTTTCAGTTCTTCTGAGTGGAATGGGATTGATCCAGCAGAGAGAGAGGAAATGAACAACCACATGGAGGATGGCGAGTTCTGGTAAATTTCCACAGAAATCTGGTATTTATGGTTCTCGCACCTTTAACTAGGCGCTGTGTATTAGGGCTAAGTGTCAGTCCCAAAAAGAATAATTTTTTTGATTCTGAGATGTTGGCATTCGAGAGTTGACTCCATGATGTGAGCAAGTCTGTGTCTGTTACCTTGATTACCAAACCACTACACATCCCAGCAGAGCTGTGACTGCTAATAATGAGGATTTTTATTTATCCCAGTCACTTGAATCTTTTGGTTCTGTTCACAGAATTGACTTGTTCAGATTCATTCACTGATTCAATCAGTGACTCTGTTGGTTACATCCTCAAGTTTTTTTGTTTTGTTTTCTGAGTGAGTCTTTTAGTCATTGACTTTTTTCATATGTATAAATTATAGTGTAAAAAGTGTATTTTTTCATAAAATTTGAGAAAATTAGTTTGGAGCCCTACTCTATGCACTAAATGATCATTTCCATTTCCTGTATAAATGTTGTATTTCCATTCATGTAATTTTACTGACGCTCTGTTCTCTGGCCACTTTAGGATGTCATTTCAGGAGTTCAAACGTCAGTTTTCTCGTCTGGAGATCTGTAACCTCACGCCAGATGCTCTGAGTGAAGATTCTCAAAATTTCTGGAACACAATTAAGTTTAACGGCACCTGGAGGAGAGGAAGTACAGCAGGGGGCTGCAGGAACCACCCCAGTGAGATCAATTCACCCAATTAAACTTATGCATCAGCTAAAACATACTGCATTACATTAATTGTCTGTTTTTATCAGACACATTCTGGATAAACCCTCAATATAAGATCATGCTGCTGGAGGAAGATGATGATCCTGAGGATGATGAGGTGGCCTGCAGCTTCCTGGTGGCCTTGATGCAGAAGGACAGGCGACGTTACCGCAAGCAAGGGCAGGATATGCACACCATTGGCTTCGCTTTATATGAGGTTGGAGGACAAAAGCTGAGATACAACAGTAACACACTTAAATATAATTAAATATCATTATTTTGACTCATTTATTGTCTTTTATTCAGGTACCAGAAGAGGTATTAAATATTTTCAGTATTAATTTAAGGTGAAGTGTGTCATTTTTTTAATGTTAAAATACTTGTAATATGCAGAGACTTTAATTTAGCCATTTTTGGTTGATTTTCCTTAAATGTATAAAGACTGTTTCTCTGTGGTGTTTTCAATACATTGCTCTGTTTGTTTGAGTATTTTGGCCAACCCAGCATAGCAACAGTGGCTCAACCAATGGCGTGAAGTTGGGGTGTAGCTATGTTTGGCTGACCAATGACAGACAGGGAAGTGTTCAGGAAACCTGTTGGAAAACAACCATTTTTTTTCAAACCTGTTTGGTTATGCAGAAATTACACACTTCACCTCTAAATTACATTCAATTTCTAATTGTTTTGAAAGCGAACAACGTGATATAAGCTCTTTCTTCTGTTTCTTAGTTTCGTGGTTCCCAGAGCGTTCATCTCAAGAAGGACTTTTTCTTGCGTCACTCATCCTGCGCACGCTCAGAATCCTTCATTAACCTGCGGGAAGTCAGCACACGACTGAAGCTGCCACCTGGCGAGTATCTCATAGTCCCTTCAACTTTTGAGGCTGGAAAAGAGGCCGATTTCGTGCTGCGAGTCTTCACTGAGAAACAGTCAAAAACTCAGTAAGTAACTCAACTGTTCAACTAAATTAAACAGAGATATAAATATTTTTGTATGTAATTTTTTTTTGACTAGCTTATGTGCTGTTATTTTTTAAATTGTGCAGCATCACTTTTATAGAGAACAAATGTCTTTCTTTTTTTTTAGAGAAATGGATGATGAGATTTCATTTAACCTGGAAGATGAAGTAAGGATTTTTCTGTTATTTAAATAACACTAAAATAACCTTAGCTACCACATGGCTCTGACCTGAAAACCACCAACAAAACTCATACTGCTCACATTTTCTTCAAAAAAACTAAACAAAAAAACTTCAAAATGTCTTATCCACAGGAGGTTTCAGAGGAGGGCATAAAAGACTCTTTTAAAAAACTGTTTGCGCAGCTGTCTGGAGAGGTGTGTTTCTATCTGTGTGTTTTCATTAATATCATTGTGTATTCCATTAGATTAAACTTGATCTAAACTCTCTTGTAGGACATGGAGATTTCAGTTCATGAGCTCAGGACCATTTTGAACCGAGTGGTTGGCAAACGTAAGCTCAACTGACATTTTTAAGTGTTCACGTCTGGTCTGTGTCTATGTGTACTTGAGAAATACCTCTGCTCTTCTGTGTTCTTCAGACAGAGACTTAAAGACAGATGGGTTCAGTTTGGAGTCGTGTAGGTGTTCAAAAGAGTAATTATTTTAGGAATCAGGCTTCACTGGTTGCGATTTATGTTTTAATTCGCCAAAAAGAACCAGTTCATAAGAATAATTTGTTTGTGATAATCAGGCTACACTCGTCAGTCGTCACCATGTATGCTTTTGAGTCACTTAAAAGAACCGTTCATAAAAGTTTGTGAATCGGACTACACTGATGGAGCTGTATGTTTTTGATTTACTAAAGTGAACCGGCTCATACCTTTACAGATATGTTCTCACGCAGAGACTGTATTGAGTAAATCGATTTTAGGATTTCAAATTAAGTTTGCATTTAATCTAGTGATGGGATAAATTAACGTATTTGACGCTTTGAATCAACAACCAACTGCTTTGCAAAATGATTCACTGTTTTGAAGTTCTGTAAATACCACACGCTGGCGAAGCCTGCTGGTCAAAACTGTGTAAATGCAACAAAAACTCATGCCAAAACATGCATAAAAACAGCTTTTACAAACGCACTGCAATTGTTTTATTGAAAGTATAATCTATTAAATGCAATTAATCATCTAATGTCATTAAATACGGAGTGTCTGTATAATATGTGTTCTTATTCATTTTCAGGGTTTTGTTTGTTCTATGGAGGGCTTGGCTAAACAGGCCAAAAAGAGACTATGAACTACTACTCTTCCTTTAAATGATAAATTTGTTGCATTAAAAATGTCTACATATGTATAAAACTGATCCAAGATTGTTAGATTAACCAGTGAAAATCGATCATTTTACCATGCCCTAATATTGTGCCTTTACTTTGTCTTCAGGTTTTAAACTCAATAACAAGCTACATCAGATAATTGTGGCGCGATATTCTGATGGAGATACGATTGACTTTGATAACTTTGTCTGTTGCCTGGTCAAACTGGAGGCCATGTTCAGTACGTCATTTACACATTCTCTTTTTGCAAAAAAAAAGTTGATTTGCTAATGTTTCACTAAAATGACTCATTAAACATGTCGTCTTCAACAGGGACTTTTAGAGAGCTGGACAAAGAGGTTTCAGGCATCGCAGAGCTCAGTGTTAGTGAGGTGGGTCATTTCTTAGCTTCTGTTCACCTATACTTTTTAAAATGGTGGAACATTACATTAGTAATTCATTAAAACCTAATACTGTATATTTTCGCAAGAAAAGTAAATAAAGTCATTAGCTCTTTTGCTCTCTCCTACAGTGGCTGTACCTGACCATGTGTGGTTGATGTGTGAAGATCATATCGTGCTGGACTAGAAGGGACAAAATTACTCCCTCAACTGCAGCTTTAAGCCATTACACCCAAAGATGCTTGAGCAATTCAGTACATACTGCCTTAAACACATTCCCCATCACATGAGCCTATGGCACTATATGCTTTTTGATTGAAAAAGGGATTTCCTTATTATGCAAGATGCGTTTATCCATTATGAACCACTAAATGTTAACGGAAAAATATATTCTAGCATTTCAGAGAGCAACTTAACACAGCTTTATGATTAACTGCATGCTACTAACCGTATGCTGTAGGTTATTTTTCTGTACCTCGCATATGTAGCTTAACCTAGAATTTGAAATTTACACCGTTACAGCCTTGATATTTAATTTTTATTTTATCCTGTCAGTGTATGATTTTGATGGCATTTATGATCACTGTGATTTGCTGTGCAATTATTTATATAAAAACAACTTGAGATCTTATAGGATATTCAAGGAATTGTGCTACACTAGATATTTTCTTTTATGCTGCTTCTTAATGAAAGGAAATGAAAATAAAGTTTAAATTTACCTTCTTGGTACGTTAGCATTTGGTTGATTTTGTTGGCCTTGACTGATCAAACACAGAAGGATGGCAGTGCACGGCTGGGAATTGTGGAGTTCCAGATTCTATGGAATAAAATTAGGAAGTGGTTGGTGAGAAACTGACTGGTGCATCACAAGTCACATAACCTTCCCTACATCCTGTGGGTAGTATGGTGGCAACTCAAACTAATTTTTCTCATTTGCAGGGCATTTTCAGACAGTTTGATCTGGACAAATCCGGCACAATGAGCTCGTATGAAATGCGCCTCGCCGTGGAGTCAGCTGGTAATTAAGAGTTTTTAATGTTGTGTTAATCTTCTGAAAATCTTTGCCCATGGCATGTTTTGGTTACATAAACCGGAGGAGCATCGATCCAGATTTGATTTGACAAGCTCTTAATTCTTTTTTTTTTTATTCTAAATCATTTTGTTTCAATTCAGATTCATTTATATTTCAGTCACAATTATACTTGAATATGTCTTGATTCACTAAAAAGAACACGTTCAAAAGAGTAATTATTTTAGGAATCAGGCTTCACTGGTTGCGATTTATGTTTTAATTCGCCAAAAAGAACCAGTTCATAAGAATAATTTGTTTGTGATAATCAGGCTACACTCGTCAGTCGTCACCATGTATGCTTTTGAGAAAAAAAGTGTTGTTTTTCTTGCAATTCTTAGTCTAAGTCTCCCAATTCAGACTTTTCTCACATTCCATAGAGTACGAACTACAAGATGCAAACTTGCAATTCTGAGTTGATATCTCCACACTTTGACTTTTTATAGCAAAAATTAGTTTTCATACAGGCACATTTTTTACCTGTGATGGAAAAATGGCTTCCATAGTGTGTATAAATATAGAATTCTCAATAATACAAAATGTTTCCTATAATATATATATATATATATATATATATATATACACGCACACACATAATTTATAGAGATTTATACACGTATGATAGACAGATAGACAGACAAATAACCAAGAATCCAAATCCGTGGCGGTGCAATTTAAAATGTTATATCTCATACATACACAATACAGAGTCCATTCGTTCACACATACAGTTCAGTCTGCGTGTTCTCAAATGGTAGCTACTCCTTTGTCTTGGTCTCTTTGCTCTCTCTGAGTCTCAGCAGAGTGGCGTCCGCCTCCAGCAGCGTCGTATCGATGGTCGCTCCCAGGAACCGCGAGGTCAACTCTATATCTTCCAGTCTCAGCCTCCCCCTGCTTCCCCGCTGGTACTTCTGCCCGTCCGTGGAGGGCCTCTTGCACACACAGTGGAACTTTCCGCCAAAATCGATATACAGATCGTCATTGACGATATGAAAGATTTTCCCGATGACGATCTTGTCTTTAGCCGGACCCATCTGCATGAGCGCGGAGTGCCGCAGGAGCGATGCGAAGGAGGTCTCGTCTCTGGAGTTCATCCGCGCCGCTGCGCTCTGATCGCCGCTCTGCTGCAGGTCCGAATGCAGCTCATATGCGGCAGCAAACCCGCTCTTCACTCTCTCGGGTGATTTATCATCTCCTCCGCTCGCATCGGAGCTGTATAATGGCCTGAGCGTGATATAAACGCAGTGCTTTGGCAGTAAAGCTGATCTTGAGCTCACGTTGTGCATCACCTTGCAGAGCGACGCCATGTTGAAACGTCATACGCAGCAGAGAACGCTGGGAACATGTCAAAATAAGAACTTACATAACACTGAGGGATATTGATGGGAAACGTGGGATTTTCACTAAAATGCTTTTAAAGTGGTATTAGATTCATGCTGCTCGTTACTATGCAAAAAATATATAAAACTATTCTAGTACTACTAATAAAATATTACATCGACAAAATATCCTATATCAACAAAATAAAATTTTAAAAAGGCAGCGTGAGTTTACCGTCTTAAAAGATTTGCAAATATTATAAGATAAAATAGCTTGGATATATTGCTCAATTTCTCTATTTGATGGTTTCATTTACAAGGATGAATGTGGGACTTGACTAATTCTCTCGGCTTCCGTATTTAACGCAATGCGTAACAGATTTTTCCGACCATGACTGCACAACAGCAATGTACTGTTGGTGACGCTACACATTTAGATTGTTATGCGCCAAAAAACTAAAGAAGAAGAAAAAGAACAATTTTCCGGACGTTTATGAGCACGTCTTCGAGAACAGAGGAGAAGAAAACATGGAGCTCTTTGTAATTTCACCAAATTTGAGGTTTATTAACCCAACTGTCGCCCCGGGCTCGACTGTCAGCGATCTCATCGAGCATTTGACCGTTAAAGAGGTGAGTCGATCAGCGGTTACATTAGTCAAACGTTCATGCGATCTGAACTCAGCGAATGTGCTGCTGGTCATTCAGTTTGATTTCGATGAATATGGTTAAGATGACTTAAAATGTGTTTTATTTTCTCTCAGGGTGTCTCTTTCACGGATTTCTATGTGAAGAGTAATGGCCGAGTATCTCCCAGTAATGAGTTGCTACGGTCTGGAGTTGTGTACCGTGTGGAGCCTCGGTTATGTGGAGGAAAAGGAGGTAAACAGATTAGTCTACTCTGTCTAGAACATCAACGTTTATCTTTTTGAAGCTTGTAGATATTAGAATATGATGGATGATTAATATTTGGCTAATTGTTATGTGGAATTAAAGGAGAGTATAATGATTAGGGTATTCTTTGGTATAAATATATCCCCATTTTGGACACCTTTACAGTTTGGAACTTTCTAAAAGTATATAAAAGTTATGATAGAGTTCCATTAGTGTTTATTTTCTCTTTCAGTGTTACTTTTTAATTTATTGAATTTATCTAAAGCTTTGAGCATTTAAAAGTTATTAATAAAGATTTTGTTCTTTTAATATGTTTTAAACTCATTTGTTTTCTAGGATTTGGCTCTATGTTGAGGGCCCTCGGTGCACAAATCGAAAAGACCACTAATCGTGAGGCCTGCAGAGATCTGAGTGGAAGAAGACTGCGCGACGTCAATCATGAGAAGGAGTAATGATGATTACCGTATCCATTTTAGCATGCTTGTTTGATTATGTCTTAATTTTTGTTTTATGGATTAATGCACCATTAGGTCACGTTATTTCATGAATAATTGAATTTGTATGTGTTTGTATGTAGAATGGCAGAGTGGCTGAAAAAACAGGCGAATCGAGAGGCAGAGAAGGAGCAGCGTCGCCTGGAGCGGATTCAGAGGAAATTGGCTGAGCCTAAACATTATTTCACAGACACTAATTATGAACAGCAGTGCCATGACCTCTCAGAGAGACTGGAGGACTCTGTACTGAAAGGTACCTTGAATTCATATATATATATATATATATATATATATATAAATAAATAAATAAAATTAGATATATCTACTGTCTTGTGGTAGTGCTAGGACACATTTACACACCGAAGAAAGATAAATAGCAATAAACAGCATTATCTACATATTTAGTTTCATCCTATTGAGTGAATTATTTTGATTTTGTTCACTACAAGGATTTGTGCAGATTAATGCACTGATTTGTTTCACTTCAGTGACTTTCTCTGGGTTAAACCACTGCACCCCATCCAAGTCTTGATACAAGTCTTTTGAAGATATTGTTAAAAAAAAATTTTTTTTTTAAATACACCACCTAAATTCACTTAAATGAATCACACTTTTAATCATAATATTTTATACTAAGATTTAAATCAGAGAATATATACATATATTTTTAATAATTAGTATTATCATGATTATAACAGTATTATAATAATTATATTCATTAAAATTAATTTATACATAAGTATTATAATTAGAATGTATAATTAAGTTAAATATTATTATTATTAATGTTGCATATTGTAAATTAAAGTATGTTACCCTACCCTAATTATTCTTGACAGTAAAGGTAAAAGTTGAAAATAAAATTGGCTATCCTTCAGGCATGCAGGCTTCCTCTAGTGGTCTCGTCAAGGCGGACGAGGGGCCGAGTCACAAGCGTCCAACACCAACAGACAGCCAAAAGAAAGCAAAGAAGAAATGTTTCTGGTGAGCTGATTTCACATGTGAAGAAAATGCTAATCTTGCGGACTAGAATTACAAAATTGCTAATTGTAATATGCCTTTCTTTATATTTAATAGGACTGGCCTTGGAGGACTGGAGGATGTGGGCAGCTCTGATGAAGGAAGTGAAGACAGTGACCACGAGGTCTCTCCATCCACCTCTGTGGCTTCATGTAATTCAGATGTTCCCAAACCAGCTGTGCCGCCTTCTGCCACCAGAGAGAGTGAGAGGACAGACCCTCAGGACCAGCCCAGCAGCTCCTCCTCCCAGAGTCCCGCACCGAGCTACCCAACACCGGTGGAAGAGGAGGAGGTTCAGAAGGAGGCCGAAAAAGAGTGTACAGCTGAAACCAGCCAAAACGCCAGCACAGAAGAGGATAAATCGCAGGTTGCGCCCACAGAAGCACCAAGCGGCCCAGCCGAGAGCAGTCAGGCACAGGAAGAGGTGAGATGTCCTGCTTCTGATGTGGATATTCATGTTGGAAATGTTTTTTGATAATACTGACCTGTCTTTCGTTCCCTTCAGGCGGAGGGACCGTTGGATCTGCTATCTGTGAGTGGGCCGGAGCAGCTGGAGGCTTTGGGTCTGGAGCGGCTGAAGAAAGAGCTGATGGAACGAGGGATAAAGTGTGGAGGGACACTGCAGGAACGGGCTGCGCGTCTGTTCTCCGTCAAAGGACTGAGTCCAGATCAGATTGACCCTGCGCTCTTGGCCACCAAGGGCAAGAAGAAATAAGCTGCGTTTCTTAAGCCAGTGTTTTTGACCTGTTTTTCTTAGCTTGTGGTTGGTATGTCTGTATTTATTTTTAAAGTTACCGTTTATAAAAATCCCCAGTTTGGGATAATAATGAGTGCTAGATTTTTTTTCTCCTCAAATTAGAATTACATTTCTAGTCGGATACAAAGAATTTGGATTGAACTTTAAAGTTGAACTTTAATACACAATATATGGCATTTTATTTGTTGTTGTTTTTTTTTCTTTTGGTCTGTTAGTAAAACATGCCAAGTAACGTAAGGTGAAACTCGGGTTAACTTTTTTTGTAATCTGTACAGCAAACTCTTTGATAATTCAGTCATTGTAAATAGCTATTTTGATTCATACAGAGACATTATGGGAATCAGTCATATGTTTATGATGTGGGTGGGAAGTTATTCAACGATTCATCTATTTTCTAACAGCTAACCAACAGATTGTTCACAGTATTTGATTGTATACGTGATCTGGTCCATTTCTTCTTGACTTTATGGTTAAGTAAAATAGTGTTGCACAATTTTGTGTCCTGTTTGTTGTTGTTATTACTCGGTATCATGTATCTTTAGTGTATAGAATGTGAAAATAACCTTTTATTTCCGATAATCATTATATAGAAAAATACTTAGGCATGCACAACATATCTGGTTTCTGATGCAGAATAGGGTTTGATCAAAATTAATTTATAATTTTTTTTTGTGTAAATGTAGATGCATTTTCCATCAAATGCACTGATATCTGGTTATGATGAAAAGCATGAAACTAAAAAATAATAATATGTAGGTCTAAACCTCCACAATAAATCAACACAATGCCATCCTGAAGAAAAGTTACAAATTATGCAAACAAAAATGACTTGGGGTGCTATTTAATCAAGATTTAGGGGAACTTTCGTAAGTCCTCCGAAACATCAGATGGCGATATCGAGCCCCGTATCGCTTGAACACATTCCGCGGAAGAAAACGCTGTTTTCATGCAGTTTGTGGAGTAGTTCTGAGCTTGTCGTAGTGTTACCGATTCATATGTACATATTATGCCTATTATTAGTATATATCTGAAGCTGTGGAAATAGTAATGGCGTTTCCGCAGCCGCGTCCTCAAGTGCCTCAGTTGCCGCAGCATCTTCTGCGGACTATAGAGTGTCAGCAAGGCGCCGTGAGAGCCGTGCGCTTCAACGGTAAGGCCATATTATTAACATTATTATCCACATTATCCATATCCATTATCGCACATAGTATTATTAAATAAAAAATGTTACTAGCAGTTGTCATTAAAAATGTTCAACCCAAAAGAGTATATATAGACTTATAAAATGTCCCCCCCCCGGTAATCACTAACGATTCTAATTGGTTCTTCCAGACTAGCGCTGAGAAAAGTAACAGTTACCACGTGATGCTGCTGTTTCATACCTGCATTATAACACTTAGAAAGACCTTGACCTGAATATACAATGAAATGGTTCTTGTTTCTAAATTTTACACGTTCCTCCAGCTGATGGGAATTATGTGCTGACCTGCGGCAGTGACAAATCTCTGAAGCTGTGGAGTGCGAGTCGCGGGACTCTGCTGAAGACTTACACCGGCCACGGATATGAAGTGCTGGACGTGGACAGGTATGTTTCTGCGTTAGTGACAAATCTCTGAAGCTGTGGAGTGCGAGTCGCGGGACTCTGTTGAAGACTTACACCGGCCACGGATATGAAGTGCTGGACGTGGACAGGTATGTTTCTGCGTAACATTATACTGAAATACCATCGCTGTTGTATTTGGTTTGCTTAATTTCACTTACCTTTCGCAGTTCTTTCGACAACAGTCAGCTGTGCTCCTGCAGCTCGGATAAAACCGTCATTCTGTGGGATGTGGCGTCTGGTCAGGTGACCCGCAAACTTCGCGGGCACGCCGGGGTGAGACCATTACCGTTGCAGTTTCCCGCCAAGAAAGCCCGGCTCACACTGTGCGATTTTGGCCACGATTTGGTTGTCTGAGACAATTTTTGGAAATCCTAAAAGATTTCTATAATCTTAGGCTACAATCTGTTGTCTTTGATTGCTGGTTTTACATGTTCACCGACAGCCGATTAATGGTCGTTGCAATAAATTTTTCCCTCTGATTAAATTCTGGCAGTGTCAGAAGATTTCAGACACTTTCCTGCAGTGTGACTTCTCCTACGACCGCCATCAAACCAAGAACCAATAGGAGCGCTGAACCTGATAACGCAATTAGCGCGGCAACTTCAAACCACCTCAGTGAAAATGTCAAAATGAGTCAGGTGGACAGTACAACACGTTTTTTTTTCAAAAGAGTTTATTTAAGGGGCAGGATGTTTAAACTCGAATAACAAAATTACCTCAAATTCGCTCTGTAGAACTGGAAGTCCATAAAGACCTCTTTTGTCCAGCCATGACTTGCTCCACACACGTCATCTTCGTTTTTTTTGTGGTTTTTATTATCAAGGCATGTAATTAACAAAACTAACGCTACATATTGCTTTTGTTTGCTAGCTACCATTATAGCTAGAGAACACGGGTCACGGATTGATGGCGTAAAATTCCGGACAAGTCTTCTTGGCTGGTCCGAAATCGCCCCCTATACCCTTAAATAGGGCACTATTTGAGGGAACAGCTATTTTTAGTGGTGTCCGAAACCATAGTGGACGTTCTCGAGTGCACTCATTCAATCCCACAATGCACTGCAAAAACGAGTGTACAACTGGTGCACGCTCAACGGCTAGAGAATGCCCATAATGCACCATGAGAGTCACGCGCCGAATGAATTCCCGCATCTCGCCAGAAGATGGCACCCGCAACTGAATAATCAATCCGTTCATTTTTACAAAGCACACATCCATGGCGTACAGCATAATGTACAACACGGGTATAAATTCATTGTAAATTGATTATTAAATTGTTTGATTAGGGTTTATACATAATTTCCGTGACAGAGTTCAAGATGAATCCTTTAATCTTACTACTGGAGCTGCTAGTTTCAAATGATTAATAAACAGCAAGCACAAACTATGCAAAAGCGGCATTCCTTCCGGTGCACTCAGTGTCCGAATTCACTACTCGTTTTCAATCACTCCTTCTAGTGAACTGAATTAGTGTCCTAATGTAGGGAATAGTGAATGAGGGTATAGGGGGCGATTTCGGACACAGCCCTTGTGTACGTCTGTTTTTGTCGCGTCTTGAATGTCGTACAGTCTGACATTATGACAACTGAGATCCTACAGTGTGACATGGGGATCATTTTCATATAATGTGACAAGCAACAATTTGCAAAGGACTAATAAAAATTGCACAGTGTGAGCCCGGCTTAAGACAGATATCTCAATTGCAGTATATTATTGTAAATAAATATAATATATTTTAAATAGGCGATTTCACTAAAAATATTTTGTGCTCGTTCCCTAGAAAGTGAACTGTGTGCAGTTTAATGAGGAGGCTACTGTGATGCTGTCTGGTGAGTCAGACTTGGCTTTAATCATATGGGAATAATGACGGCCGAATCTCAATCTCACTATTTCTTTATGTTTCAGGCTCCATTGATGGGACTGTTCGGTGTTGGGACACTAGATCCAGGCGGTATGAGCCGATCCAGATCCTGGACGAGGCTCAGGATGGCATAAGCAGCCTGAAAGTGTCAGAGCATGAGCTTTTGATTGGGTCAGAACCAAACTTAGGATATGATGTTGGAATATAAGTAATCTGAGGTTTGAATTTGTAGAAGTGACTGTATTGTGTTGTATATCAGGTCTGTGGATGGAAGAGTGAGGCGATATGATCTACGAATGGGGCAGCTTCATGTCGATTTCATTGGAAGTGAGTTATTTCACACATGAGGGAATGAGAACACGCTTTTTGCACTGTGTGATGTCTTAACATGCATCTGTTGTGTGACTGTTTTGCTGCACAGGTCCCATCACTTGTGTGTGTTTCAGTCGGGACGGTCAGTGCACACTTAGCTCTAGTTTGGACTCTACGGTGCGCCTGCTGGACAAAAGCTCAGGGGAGATGCTGGGGGAGTATGTACAACACAGATCAATCTACTACATAAATACAATAAAACTAGTTTTAAAATTATCAATACTAGTTGCCAGAGGTCCAACATATGGAGAAATTTGAGTGCCATTTAAAAATAATGGATGTAGATACATCACTCTGACAAATGACAAATAAATATGTACATTTAAAACATTTAAAAGTAACAGTAGACTTTTAAAATGATTTAATTTGTTAAAAACATGGTTAAATGTAATAATAAAATAACTTTTCAAAATTACAAAAAAATATGCTTTAAAAAAAATATAAACATGCCAGTAAAATGAATTAATAAATCATTTTTCAAATTAACAAATAATTATGTATATTTAAAACTGTTTTTATTAATTAATTTTAATTGATTATTAATTCAAAATTAATTCATTAATTTTATTAATGCTTAAAAGCATAAACAGCAAAATTAATAAATCACTTTACAAATGAACAAATAAAGTAAACTGTGATATATACTTATTTTGAAAAAAAGGTGTATTTAAACATGACAGTAAAATAAATAAATCACTTTTCAAATTAACATACGTATTTAAAGCGGTTTATTTTGAAATGTTTAGTTAAATGTAACAGTAAAATAAATTTACATTTCATACTGAAAAATAAATACTTTTCTAAAACAATGTAATTCATGTTAAAATGTTTGTTATTTGGAACAATAAAATAATACACTACATTAATGTATTATAATGTGTGTGTCTATGGTGTCCCTTCACAGGTACTCCGGTCATGTCAATAAAGGCTATAAGCTTGACTGCTGTCTGTCTGATAAAGACACGCATGTTCTGAGCTGTTCAGAAGATGGCCATGTTTACTTCTGGGATCTAGTGGAGGTGGGCAGAATAAGTCACATGACCAACAGAGAAAATAGTGACAAAAAAGTCGTTAAATATGAGCAATAAAGCTGTCATCCTGTAATCTCTACTTGTAGGTCTCCCTGACTTTAAAGCTGCCTGTTGGGAAAGCTGTCGTCCAATCACTGTCCTTTCATCCAACGGAGCCCCGCCTTTTGACTTCTATGGAGGGGCATGTTCAGGTGTGGGGGGCGGAGCCAGAGACTGCAGCTGTGGAAGACAGTTAAGCTGAGTAGTGTGTGTTGAACACCAAACACATGAGCAGGACTCATTGAAGATGAAGTGCGAATTACTATTTTGTATCAGTTTGATTGTTATACATATTTTGTATGTTAATAAAAAAAGCTTAATAAAATATAAAAAATATACTTCATTTTTTAAAATTGCAAATAGTTATTTTTTTAAAATATCTTAATAGCTATTGCTCACAGGTTTATATACAGTTCATTATTGTAATCAGAGTATAGTTAGTTAACCAAACAAACAACTTCTGTTTGTATATTTAATCAGAACTGTACATATTTACAAGAAGAAAAATAAAGATTAATAATTTATTGGGTAGTAAAAATGGTTTTCAAATAAATAAATAATTTATTAACACATAAATATCTTCCATTTTTGGTTCAGATGGACAATTCGTCAGATCAATCTTGACTCAGAATTGGCCACTCAAACACGTCATTGTGTTGTCATTAACCAAAACTGAACGTTTTAACATTCTCAAACACAATATTAGCTGATGTCATCAGAGAAAGCGACATACACATCTTGATACATTTTAATACATACATATTATTACTTCCTGAATTAACGTACCTTAAACATCCCTTATTTTACTTCAAGGCACTTTGTACAGTCTCTAAACCAACAGACAGTCTTTGGCTGGCCACCATCGTCTCTAGCCCATACAGACGCACGCAGCAGCGGAGAGTTTCTCCACTTTGTGCCAGCGATGGTGGTTGTCGAGAAAGGCTATGTCTTCGTGGTGTGTGGGGCGACAACATGGCTGATGGTGCCAATGGCCGGTGTATTGAAGGATGCCGCTTTGCAGGAGATTGGCGAGCGTGAGGTCGTGGTTGGAGGCGAGCCGAGGACAGGTCCCGCTGCAGTACTTAAATAGCACTGTCTCGTCCGAGTCATAGCCCAACCTGAGGTCTCGTACCTGCAGCAGGATGGAGTGCAGAGCACATGGGGACTCAGCGCTGCGGGGCAACCGAATCGCCCTTTCCAACTGCCTCCCTGAACCCTCCTTTGCCTCACCATCACCTCCTCTACGTTCTTCATCACGGAGGTCCGTGTCTGAAAAAGAATGAGCAAAAAATAAATACAATTTTGCATTCTGTTTGTGCAAAACAATGTTGTAAGAGGTTGCCAGAAAGTTGATAAATGGTTGTTAATATGTTTGGATGTTTTTTTACTGCATCGATATGTGGTTGATAAGGTGTTGTCGGAGGTTGCTTACTGGCTCAAATCATAAGAGTCATAAGAGTGTTTTTAGTGTAATTTTTAGTAAATATTTTCAGCCAGTTTGTCTGCCATACGAAAATCATCTGATAACTTAGAAAAGTAAAAGCCCAACTCTTTCCAGCAAAGTCTCATGATTTGAGATAACATTTATGTTAGTAGGACTCGAGAAGATATTTTGGTGCATATTTAACTGTTTTTGTCCATACAATGAAAGTCTTTATTGTATGAACAAAAAACCCACTGATACATTTTCTTATATCTTTTGTGTTCTACAGAAGAAAAAATCCTATAATAAGTTTTCAGAGATTTAGTTGCCCTCTCCCCAAAGGGCATGACCCCTAATCTTACCCTGTAGCGTTCTAAGCCAGTGTCCTTCTCCAGCCTGAACGCAAAACAGCAGAACAGTGACCTTTAGTAGCGAGTGCATCGTTGTTCCTTTTCTTTGCCTGGTTTTCCTTCTTCAGGATGAAAGCGCAGGTGATGCTGAGATGCGCCAGAGTCACTGTCTCTTTTATAGCCATCTACGCAGGTCAGAGCTGTTGGGGTGGAGGGGATGGTGGGGTGCGTCCAGGATGGGAGGGACGCAGAATAACCCTTCCGCTCCCAGTCTCTCACCTGGTCTCAAGGCTATGATTGGAGGCAACTTTAAGTCCACTGGTATTTCTCCAAGTCTTGAGAAGCTGAAAGTATAAAAAATGGGGGTAAATTGCTTAAAGCTGTGGGATGTCTCACATCTTGGAGGTTGAGCCAATTAAGCACATGGAATTGGCATTTTTTACACATTTTATGCAATATAATGAACACCAGAAAGCAAGGGTTAACTGCATGAAGGATGGAAGAAAGGTCCATAATTAAAAAGAACTAAATAGATGACAGAAGTTATTTGAATGGAAATTCCAAGAATAATGGCTGTCTTCAGATACATAAATTTGGGGATTTTGTTAAAATGTGATTTTTTTTTCGCTATCTACATTCCTATGAAGACATGAATCCTGCAGCGCTGGAGGAATAACTGAATGCGCATG
The DNA here is from genome assembly GCF_001515645.1 of Sinocyclocheilus grahami. Classification (NCBI taxonomy): domain Eukaryota; kingdom Metazoa; phylum Chordata; class Actinopteri; order Cypriniformes; family Cyprinidae; genus Sinocyclocheilus; species Sinocyclocheilus grahami. The sequence goes on along the minus strand of NW_015506493.1, from coordinate 206,929 downwards.
GCTTGCAGTGATATCTCGGCTTAGCCGTCCTGTGCTATTTGAGTGAAGGGTTTTGTACAGCAGACCCCAAATGTATTTGGACACTTAAGTAACACTTAAACTTTCATTGCATTAGGTAACAAAATATCAAACAAATCTGTGTTTGCAAACAAACTTTACAGTTACTTTGAAACAACTGTACCCATGGTGATTTTTATTGGATGTATGAAAATGGATGTATTCTTTTTGTGTCCTGGAATCGATCAGTCTTCTTTTTGTGAAATATATTACTTTAAAAGTCTGTATTATCTTTCTTCAAAATAAATTCCATTGGGTTGGATATTTTGGTTTTGATATTTCTTACACAATGGCATTCAAACATTTTTGTGTCTCTCAAGTGCCCAAATATATTTTGGGGCCACTGTATGCAAGAGGATCTTACACTTACAATTTTAAAATATAAAGTGCACATTTATTTACAAATTTAAACATTCTTTCAAACACAGAATGTTTCTCAGTGTTGATAAACTGCATTATGACATCTAAATCTAAATTAATATAGACCCTCAAAAAGGTAACAGGGTTGGCATTTTACAGTTTTCAGTTAGATATTTCCTGCTTTGTTCTTACCATGATGATACTCCCAGGTTATTTGTAGAAAAAGATTTGAATCCTGACATAAATAGAAATGTATCATTAGAAAATGATGGTAACAGGGTTGACACAGTAAGCTTGTCCCATATTGACAAAACAGGAGCCATTTACTTGCTTTTACAGAGTTCACTTCCTAAAAGCAGGATGTAATTTTTATAGAATTATTGTAACAAAAGAGTTATGATTCAAACAGTTTTACAGTTAGACATTACTTGTTTTGTGCTGAACATTATAATAATCCAGAGTTCTTAATATAATTTAATAGACATAAAATAAAATTTTCATTTTTAGTAATCATTTACTATTTCAAATCATGGTAACAGGGTTGACATTCTACACTTGCTTTCTAATAGTAAAACAGGAGACATTTATTTGACTTTGCAGAGTTTACTTCCTGAAAGTATGATGATGTAATTTTGAAATAATTATTGTAATAAAAGGGAGTTATGATGGTAACATGGTTGACAGTTTTATAGTTCAATTAGTCATTACCTGCTTTGTGCTAACCGCAGTGACATTCTATGGTTCTTAGTAATTTAATACTAACAAAACTAAAATTCTTATTTTTTGTAATCATTTCCTATTTAAAAATATGGGAATTGACATTCTAAGCTTGTCCCCTATTAAAAACAGTTGACATTTACATGACATTGATTTGAGTTCACGTCACTTCCTGAAAATATTGTCATTTTGACAGATTTATTGTAATAAAATGGAGTTAGAATGGTAACAGAGTTGACATTACTTTAAGAATTGTATCTATTTTCAAACTGAACTCCACCATTTGTATATTTTCTTTCTTTCCTTACTGTAATTGTTTTACTGTTCTTGTCTGTACCCTGTACCCAGTGTACCCTGTACCCACTGTACCCAGTGGACATTATTTATTGAGAGTTTATAAGTATAAAAAGATAAATTTATGAAGCCAAGCCAGACCAGGCCTTTCCTTTAATCGCAGGTATAATGCAATGCAAATATTTAATTTATAATCTAAGGTGGTTTTATAAAATGTTCCCAAATCTTTTAGGGCAATGCCCATTCTTATTCAATGCAATTATTTTCAAGTAGAATACCGGAGACCTGGGGTTGTGTGTAGTTAAAATGTTTTCCATTCAGACACCCATCACAGTATTAAAATATGATCAATGGAAAAGGATTTCAGCCAATCGGCAGGTGGTTAAAACCTGACACAGGACCATAAAACAGTCTACTTTAAGGGAAACTTACATATCAATCTCTTCTCAGCTAGAGTCAGTCTTTATTTATAACTCTTTTTAACTCATCCATCATGATGAAGATTACAGTTAAATCAGTTTCGACTAGTGGTGCTGCCATGCTGTTGGCTCAAAGCTCCTTACTAGCTTGTTAAATCTAGACGCCTTCATCCAGACCGGAGTAAAGTTAGGGTGTTTGTCCCCAGGTATGCATGGGAGAAAGAGAGAATTAAATCCGTAAGAGGGAATGGATTTGGAATAAAATAGTTCCCTTTCAGTCTGTCACTCTCAACGTCACGTCGGATGACCGATGAAATTGGGATCTCGCTTAGAGAGACCAATCCACTTTGAATGTAAACTAAATGAGCCAATGCACATTGGCATGCAGATGCAGCGCATATTCAGCTTAGCAGATACAGCGCATATTCAGCTTTTCGCTTCGGAGCCGAGCGATCACATCGTTTTGCTCCTGACTACTCTACTGAGAGTTTGTGTTGCAGATGATCATCTCCCCTGTGCGCCTCAGCACGCTAAAAGAGCTTTTTCCCCTAAAAGAGCAATTTCGGGTGTGTCTTTTTAAAGACGACGTTGCGTGGCAAACTTGACATTACGTCTTTGTAAAGGCGATGTGGGTCTTGCTATAGACAACGTATTACCCGGGCGTTTCTGGATGCGGTTGTTATCTGGCGCTGGGTGATGGTCACGATCGCTGCCTCACGTGCCTGGGCATGTAGCACGCTGAGGTGGCGTTTGTGGATGAGTCATCTTCTCATTGCGGGAAGATGATCATCTCGGAGTCACGGGCCAAGCTCCGTTTCCTCAAGGGGGGGACTTCCGTTGCCTCTGCCTTGATCTAGTTCTCCTCATGGCGGCAGCCGGGGGGGGGCTACTTCAGGCAGTAGCGCAGGCGGGCTGAGGCACTCCACAGCCAGTTGTGCTTCCAATGGAATGTGCGTGCTCCTCCCAGCGACCATATGTCGATTGCTACATCGGAGGGTGAGCCAGAGCTTTCTGGAGAGGAAGATTCGGCTGCGCTGCTCTCCTCTGGGACTGTAGCAATGCCTGAATCGGATCCAGAAATAATGGCTATGCTTTCCCGGGCCGCCGTAGGGGTAGGGCTCGAGTGGAGACTTCCACCGTGTCCCGAGCCCTCAAGGTTGCACGATTGGTTCTTGGGGTGGTCTGCGCTGGTTCTCAGAGCCCCGCCTTTCTTCCCGGAGGTGCATGTGGAGCTCAACAGGTTGTGGACGGGACCT
>NW_015506493.1:202617-203646 GCF_001515645.1 Sinocyclocheilus grahami | reverse complement strand
GTGCTGGGCCCTCTACAAGGAGCGTACCAGCCGTATCCTTTGGCGCTCCTCCCAACGACCAGATGTCGATTGCTGCATCGGAGGGTGAGCCTGAGCTTTCTGGAGAGGAAGATTCGGCTGCGCTGCTCTCCTCCAGGACTGTAGCAATGCCTGAATCGGATCCAGAAATAATGGCTATGCTTTCCCGGGCCGCCGTAGGGGTAGGGCTCGAGTGGAGACTTCCACCCTGATTGGTTCTTGGGGTGGTCAGCGCTGGTTCTCAGAGCCCCGCCTTTCTTCCCGGAGGTGCATGTGGAGCTCAACAGGTTGTGGACGGCACCTTTTTACTGCCGGAAACCGATCTGCTGGTTCCTCCTCCCTCCCCACCCTCGATGGTGGGCCAGCTAGGGGGTTACAAGGGTCCGCCCGGTGGAGCAGTCGGTTGCGATGCAGTTGTGTCCTAATACCGCCTCCAACCGGCAGGGAGAACCGTGTCTCCCCTCCCGGGTCTGTAGGTACTCGACTGGCCAGCGATGCTTATATGACCTGTGGAGAAGCTTCCTCCGCCCTTACACGCTACAGCGTGATTGCAAGTGCCCCAGGCCAAGGCACTGAGGGACTTGCACGAGGGTGGTCACGACCCGGAAGTTTGCAGAGAACTCTGCACCGCGGCGGACCTCGTGCTACAAGCAACGAAGGTTATGGTGCGGTCTCTGGGTTGTGCAATGTCCACTATGGTGGTCCAGGAGCGCCATTTCTGTCTGTGACTGGCTGACATGCGCGAGACGGACAAGACACGATTCTTGAACGCCCCTGTGTCCCAGGCCGGCCTTTTCGGCGACACGGTGGAGAACTTGCCCAGCAGTTCTCCGCTGGCCAAAGCAGACAGAGGCCATCAGGTACATCCTGCACCGGCGTGCAGCTGCTGCCGTCGCCGAGGGCAGTCCCCCTGCCACCGCCAAGCCGCTCCTGCGGCCTCCAGCAAAGCTGCGCCGTGGAGCCAGTCGCAGGGCAGCCGTCCAGGCCCCCGCCAAACCTGGTGGCAAGCGA
>NW_015506493.1:200657-201173 GCF_001515645.1 Sinocyclocheilus grahami | reverse complement strand
GGAGCTCAACAGGTCGTGGACGGCACCTTTTTACTGCCGGAAACCGATCTGCTGGTTCCTCCTCCCTCCCCACCCTCGATGGTGGGCCAGCTAGGGGGTTACAAGGGTCCGCCCGGTGGAGCAGTCGGTTGCGATGCAGTTGTGTCCTAATACCGCCTCCAACCGGCAGGGAGAACCGTGTCTCCTCTCCCGGGTCTGTAGGTACTCGACTGGCCAGCGATGCTTATATGACCTGTGGTGAAGCTTCCTCCGCCTTACACGCTACAGCGTGATTGCAAGTGCACCAGGCCAAGGCACTGAGGGACTTGCACGAGGGTGGTCACGACCCGGAAGTTTGCAGAGAACTCTGCACCGCGGCGGACCTCGTGCTACAAGCAACGAAGGTTATGGTGCGGTCTCTGGGTTGTGCAATGTCCACTATGGTGGTCCAGGAGCGCCATTTCTGGCTGTGACTGGCTGACATGCGCGAGACGGACAAGACACGATTCTTGAACGCCCCTGTGTCCCAGGCCGGCC
>NW_015506493.1:199317-200540 GCF_001515645.1 Sinocyclocheilus grahami | reverse complement strand
CCCCGGCCTGCCGCTGCTGCCGTGGCCGAGGGCGGCCCCCCCTGCCACCGCCCCGCTCCTGCGGCCTCCAGCAAAGCTGCGCCGTGGAGCCGGTCGCAGGGCAGCCGCCCGCCCGTCCAGGCCCCCGCCAAACCGGGTGGCAAGCGAAAGAGCAAGAGGCCTTGAGACGGGCAACCCAGAGGTAGAAGGACCTGCTCTTCAGGAGATGGTAAGCACACCACCCCCTCCCCCGGAGAAGGGCCGGTGGGCTGCTCAACCGGGCAGCCGACGAGCGGTCTCGAGCTGCGCTCCCGGGAGAATGGTGACTCCATCCCCAGACGGTCCAGCTGGTATGGAGACGTTTCGGAGCTGCTCAGGTTGACCTGTTTGCCTCTCCAGAAACCTCTCACTGCTAGTTGTTCTTTTCCCTAGGGAACACTCAGCACGGACGCACTGGCACACAGCTGGCCGTGGGGCCTTCGCAAGTATGCGTTTCCCCCAGTGAGCCTTCTTGCACAGTTGCTGTGCAAGGTCAGGGAGGACGAGGAGCAGGTCCTCTTGGTGGCACCCTATTGGCCTACCCAGACCTGGTTCCCGGACCTAATGCTCCTCACGACAGCCCCTCCTTGGCCGATTCCTCTGAGGAAGGATCTACTGACTCGGAGACGGGGCACCCTTTGGCACCCGCGTCCAGACCTCTGGAAACTTCATGTCTGGTCCCTGGATGGGACGCAGAGGTTCTAAGTGACCTACCTCAAGAGGTAGTTGACACCATCACTTCAGCGAGAGCACCGTCTACGAGACACGCCTACGCTTTGAAGTGGAACCTGTTTGTTGAGTGGTGTTCTTCTCGCCAAGAAGACCCCCGAATATGCCCGATCAGAGTCGTGCTGTCCTTTTTGCAGTAAGGGTTGGAGCGAAGGCTGTCTCCCTCCACCCTCAAAGTTTATGTCGCTGCAATCGCGGCTAACCACGACCCCGTAAAAGGGAGATTGCTGGGGAAGCATGACCTGGTCGTCAGGTTCCTTAAGGGGGCGAGAAGGTTAAATCCTCCACGGCCCCCCTCTATACCCTCTTGGGACCTGACTCTAGTGCTCACAGCACTACAGCAGCGCCCATTTGAGCTTTTGCGGACGGTCGAGCTGAAATTTCTTTCGATGAAGACATTGCTCCTGCTGACATTGGCCTCCATCAAGAGGGTAGGGGACCTGCACGCATTTTTCGGTCAACGATTCGTGCATAGA
>NW_015506493.1:196851-199247 GCF_001515645.1 Sinocyclocheilus grahami | reverse complement strand
CTATGTGCCCAAGGTTCCTGCTACTCCCTTCAGGGATCAGGTGGTGAACCTCCAAGCGCTGCCCTCGGAGGAGGCAGACCCAGCAGCCCTAGCTTTGCTCTTTCCTGTCCGAGCCTTAAGGTGCTACGTAGACCGGACGCAAAGCTTCAAGACCTCAGACCAGCTCTTTGTCTGTCACGGAGGCCGGCAGAAGGGGAATGCCGTCTCTAAGCAGAGGATGGCCCACTGGATAGTGGATGCCATCACCCTGGCTTATCAGGCACAGGGTGTGCCCTGCCCGTTCAGGTTGCGAGCTCACTCAACTAGAAGTGTTGTATCCTCCTTGGGCGCTGGCTCGTGGTGCCTCGCTGGCAGATATCTGTATAGCTGCGGGCTGGGTGACTCCTAATACGTTCACTAGATTCTATAGCCTTCGTGTGGAGCTGGTATCCTCCTGTGTTCTCACCTCAAACGGGTAGAAGCACTGAGAGGCCCCGGCTTCGGGTCGGCTTGCAAAAACCACTCCAGAGAGTACATATAGTAGACCCTGTTGAGTTCCTCCGTCCCCTCGGCAGCCAGACGTGGCGGAGCGTCCGGCGCCAGGCCTTCACTCGTTGAATCCTCGAGAACCGGTAGAGGGCTGGGTTCCATATGTAAGACCTAAGTGGATCCCATATGTGTAAAGTCCACGGTATAGCCCCGAGCCCGTGTTTCCCCGGCAGACTTCTGCCATTCCAAGAGGGTTACAATCACCTCCATTCTTCCATATGCACCCAAGGAATGTTCATATGTGTATTTGCTTCCGAAACCTCCTTCGGGAAGGTTGGAGCTTCCGTAACGTCCCTGCTCCAAGTAGAACGGGTACGTTTTCCCAGTGTTATCCAGTCTTACTCAGTGTGTAGTGCCATAGTAGCAGTAGCTGGTCCTCTTGTGCAAGCCCTGGCTTACGCCAAAAAGTAGGGGTGCAGGTGGCTTCCACAAGACACTGGAAGGGGCAGTAGCTGTGGCCTTTTGGTAGGATCCCAATTTCGTCGGTCATCACGTCCCGTCGCCACAGCTCCTGTATCACCGCTGAGCGGCCGGGTCACCAGCTCGGCTCCTCAGCGAAAACCTGAATAAGATGCGCTGCATCTGCTGCCTACTTATACTCACGCTGTGATCAGCAGCAGCTGGATGCAATAATTGCATCCCAATGTGCATTGGCTCGTTTAGTTTACACTCGAAGTGGATTGGTCTCTCTAAGCGAGTTCCCAATTTCGTCGGTCATCCGACGTGATGTCTCCATTCCCTCCTTCAGCTGGAAGCTGGAAAAGATGATGATGAAGTGAAAGTAAGAAGGATCTGCATGGCAATTTTTAATAACTGGAGTACAAAATTGAGCCAAAATTAAAGAAAGAAATTGATTTTTTTTAAAAACAGGGTTGAACTTTACAAATGCAGTCAACACTACATTTTATATAAAAATTGGATAGATTTTTTTCTTCTTTTCCTGCTTGTCCTGTCTAAATTATGTCACTGCTGGGATGTCACAGTTTTAAAGATTATTTTTGTAATGGGAGAAAAAAAAGAATACACTCATTTGGTGAATTTAAAAGTAGCTACTTTTCATGTTAGGCTAATTTTTCCAAACATATCTAATAGGTTTCACAAAAAAACATGGTATTTGGGCACCAACGTGTACCACATTTGTGGAAGTACAGTGGGGGATACGGCAACCCTTCTGGTATGGCCTGATAGAGCCTCTTAGGAATCCGAGGCCGTCTGAGTCAGGAAGGAATCTCATATCAAAGTCACAGAGTGGAAAAACAGTCTTCCTCACACATTGTAAAACACATGGTGACATGGAAGGGAGGTGTGGACTCAAGGCCCATCAGACAGAAAGAAGGGAAAAGAGCTTTCTCTGTCTGGTACAAATCACAAGAGCTCAGCATGCACTCATGGATTTTAGACTATGAAAAAACTTTCATAGTCTCGCCATTCCTCATACTTTGTTTTCTATTAAGAGAATTCTGAGGGCAAGATGGATGCAAAACAACACATATTAATGAACAGGGTTATTATTATATTTAACTAAAACCATAAAAAAATTAATAAAATTTAATGAAAACCATAAAAAACGAATTTTCATTATTTGAAATAAAATAAAAACTTTTTACAGCTAGTTGTCAAGGCAATATTTCTCATTTTAAATAAATAAAAAATAACTAAAATAGTTAGCTAAAATAACTAAATAAAAAATGTATAAAAACCATATAGAAAATATATATAGGAATACAAAAACAAAAACGACAACAAAATTACTAAAACTTTAAAATTAAAATGGATATGGAAATATATAAACACTGATTCAAAATATTAATAAGTAATATTAAATGATCTCAATGATACTAAAATAACACTGTTAATGAATTACAATA
>NW_015506493.1:195832-196841 GCF_001515645.1 Sinocyclocheilus grahami | reverse complement strand
AAAAAAAACATACCTAACTTTGCTATGTAAATAAAAAAATCTATCAATTAATGCTCAATTAATAACAATGCAAATCTAGTTGTCTTTCCATTTACCAAACTGAAGTTTTGAATGTTCATACGTCTAAATAATTTAATGAGATGTCTCACTTATTCTGAATTCATAATTTAAACATTACTCAATTCGATGATGGAAATGTGTCATACAACTGAAAAATGTAAATCCTAAAAACAGACTGAAATATTTTGAGTGAAGGGCATATGTAAAAAAAAATCAAGACATGTTAAAGGGGTCATATGATGCGATTTCAATTTTTCCTTTCTCTTTGGAGTGTTACAAGTTCTTGGTGCATAAAGAAGATCTGTAAAGTTGCAAAGACTAAAGTCTCAAATCCAAAGAGATATTATTTATGCTGCCGTGTGTTTTGAGTTTGAGCTCCGTCAAGTTAATTCTTTGTCGTCTAATTTTTTATCTTAAAATCAATTTTATACACCATCAATTTTGTTTCTATAACGTGTGAATATATCCCCTATCGTATTCTACAACAAAAACAATCAGAGTGCCTTGTTATCACTAGTTTTATTTTGATTTCCCGAGTCCGCTATTAGCAAATAGCCCGCTAGCATCGCCAGCGTGGTTGCCGCTAATCTCGCTTACATTGCTAATACACTATTCACTGTTACTTGCTTTAATGGCGGATGTGTGTCTACCTTTGAGTGCAGGTGAGGACACGTTCGAGCTGCATTCGGAGGCTGTGGAGAAGCAGATCCGCAACCTGGTGGAGAAGCAGACCCAGCTGAGAGAGCGGAGAGCTGCGCTGGAAACATCCCAGGCTGACGCTCACAAGTCCAAGGTAAGTATACAGCACACTGCTAATTCTTCCACCACCTCTACTCCGTGTGTTTCTCTGCACAGGCCCCGGTGCACCCAGGACGCGATCTTTCCAGATGTCCTTCACTCCGGTGCCGGGACACCATGGACCCTGGGTGCACCCCCCACGGAAGACGCG